>NC_061092.1:44818350-44820850 GCF_015104395.2 Macrobrachium nipponense | reverse complement strand
TTCGGGTGTGTACGATGAATACAGGGTGTTGCTAATGAAGTCTTTGTTTTGAGACTTTGTTTGCGAGACAAAGCCGGATTATGCTCTCTTAAAATACCAATACAAGGCCACGAGGACCATCTGCAAGAAAGACAGAGCAACAGCTTCGAAGAATGAGGGAAAAGAAAAGAGAAAATGGAAGGGGAAATGGAGAGGTGATTGCGTGATGAGAGGGGGAAAAGGGTTGCCTCGATGGACAATGGAATATTCTATCTCAGGAAAATTCTGGCAGACAAACCGTTAATATACTGTATATATATATATATATATATATATATATATATATATATATATATATATATATGTGTGTGTGTGTGTGTGTGTGTGTGTGTGTGTGTTTACATGCATATTGGCTCGATGGATTGCACAAAAGAAGCAAGATAGTCTGTGCAAGGCAGAGGTGAATGGTACGATGTGAGTACAAGGGTTCAACGCAGATCGCTGAGTTTTCAGGGAAAGTGGTAGAACGGCTTGTAAAGGGGTCACGGTTCACTAATTAAAGGATGGAAGAAACTGGTTGTTGTCTTGTTTTTTCTTGGGAGCATCACGCTGTTAGGCGAGAAAGTTATACATAACAAAAGGAAAAAGAAAATACAGCCTTAGCTCAAAAACATTTATGCCAGGACAGGGACAACAAAGAATTTGAGTCTTAAAGTTGATTAAACAAAGTGAGCTATCAACTGACACTAAAGATCTCATTTTCCATTCAGAATAAAAGGAAAATAAGATCTTGAATCATATATTTCTAAGAGCCCACACCAACGGAACAGAGAGACTTACCAACATGTTTTAGCTTAAAGTCAAATGAAACAAGGAAAAGGTCAGTAATCCTTATAATATATACATAATATATACTACTGAACCATCTATTAGGCGCTGGACATTTTTATCTTTTATTTTCATTTTGACAGATCTCATACATGACCTAACAGGTCTGGAGGAATGTGAATATGATAGCTATCTGGTTTTATCTAAAGTCAGCTCTGTCTTAAGGACTGCGTATTTTAGGGAAGGGCAAAATTGTCGCTCAAACATGACCTAGGCAGCCCATAAGGAATAAGACTTTTGCAACATTATACGACCTAAAACACAAGCGTCTCACATTTTTCGCCATCCGTTTTAGAAATATAGCGTAATTTCAAAAGCTCTCAGAACCTCTGCGATGTTCTAAAAACTCTTCTACGATTCTTAAAGTGTTAATTTTTCATACCGAATTGTGCAATGCGTTATGATTCATGACCGAAGGATTACTGAAACCCTGCTTTTTCTGAACTGATAATTCCAAACCTGCGTGTATTTGACGTAACGTTTTCCCTCTTTTTGCGATGTTTTCTTTCCTAGTTTCTTTTATCTGTTACATCGTGTAACGACTGTCATTGAAGGACGAAGCGTTTCATCCATTTATTTGTTTACTGTCTTCACATCTCTGTATATAGACGTTATCATCTCTAAGCCAACCGACCGACCGATCTGTAGTCATCTTTGTAGCTACATCTGGCAACTTCATGCCTTGATAGGCGGGACCTTTTCCGACCTTAAAACGGAAATATTTCTGTTTGTTCAGACATTAAAGGCCATGACCTTGACTGAAATTGCACATTGGTCACGAAAGCCTTAATAATCACGGATTCCGGAAACTTTAGTGTCAAGAGTTAAGTACGTTCGGAAAATAAGCAGTGAGAGGCCAGATTGCAACTGACCTGAGATTGATATAAAAAGCGTCTGCGATGATTAAAGTAGGAGCTGGAGGCTTATCTCTTGGTAGGTTTGCAGGTATAATTAAGCAACCACACAGAAAAAATTTAGCGTAAAGGAAGGCTTTAATATCCATTGTAAAATGTGCGTCGGTGCAATTTCTAATAACGGAAAAACATAAGGTCTATTCTAATATGGCTAAGTATTATAGGCTGTTTATGTCGTAAGTAACATTTTTAGACGTACTAAGAAATTGAATGAAAGTCTAAACAACCAATATGCAGACCAACACACACACACACACACACACACATATATATATATGTATGTATATATATAATATATATAATAATATATATATATATTAATATATATAATAATATATAATTGCTTTGTTGTATAATTCCTGATAGTATGATATTATTTATATATATATATATTATATATAATATATAATAGATTATATATATAATTGCTTGTGTATAATCTCTGATAGTATGATATTATTTCACAAAGACAATTCCATAAACGTCACCGTCCACATTTAGAATAACCAACGTTCCGGTCATTTGCTGCGTTTATCGACCTACTGAACGCAGCCCCACATGCTGACATCGCATCGGTGGATGTGAGGCGACTGTGAGCATAGCTCTGAGTAAAGTTTGTTGATCAGATGCTGAACCCTTAATACTACTGAGAACGTGTTTAAGGAAATGCTGTTATTCTAAACAAGAAGGCTCCCAGCTTGTCACACAAAGCTGAACTA
>NC_061092.1:44750850-44813350 GCF_015104395.2 Macrobrachium nipponense | reverse complement strand
AAAATGAAAGTAGATTAATCTTGGATTTTTCGAACAATAAAAAAATTAACTTACTTAGAATTTGACTGAATGTCAAGATATATTCCTATCCTCTGTTCAATTTTAGGATTTGTTTTCCAGTAGACTAAAGATCAGTTTAGTCTACTGGAGCAATCTGTCAACTATTTTTCTTTTTTGTTTGTTATTTTTCAGTCGTTGAAAATAAAAAGAGTAGAAATTCCGCAGTTTCTTCTAGAAATGTATTTTCTTTTCCGATATGAAAAAAGTGTTAAGGATATCATAATTTTTTTAAGAATTCTTTTCCCGTAATGACAAAGTTTTGAGGCTATACACTATTTGTAAGGTTACTTTCAGCATGAAGTATAGAAAGTAAACAAAATATAGAAACTCTTAGGTTAAATTTCTTGGAAAAACCTTCATATAGAAACGTATTTGCTAATTGTTCGAGAAAACTTGAAAATTGGAAAAACGAAACCTCTTGTAGGTTAAGAAATTTGAAAACTCGAAAAACAACTCTACTTGTAGGATAGAAATTTGAAAACGGGAAAAGCAACTCTACTTGTAGGATAGACATTTGAAAAAGGGAAAAACAACTCTACTTGTATAAAAATAATTTTGTAAACTAGAAAAACAATTCTTTGTTATGTGGAATTATTTACTTAGTTTGAAAACGAGGGACCTCTTTGTCAACGAAGCACAAAAATTCTTTTCCAGAATTATCTGACTGAATTTTGATCTACCCCTTGATATATTGATTCACTGTTGTTTTATCTATGATTTTATTTTCACGCATCCCTTACCAAGTTTTCCTTTTCTTTGGTCTCTCCCTTTTACACGAAGGCTTGATCATTATTAGGTGTACTTCATGTTCAGGGAAATAATAATAATAATAATAAAGCAATACAACTACCTAGAGAATACAAACACCATCCTCCACCAACAGAAAGGCTGCAGAAGGAGAAGGAAGTGTAGGGGCACAAAAGACCAGCTCCTGATAGACAAAGTTGTAATGAAGAACAGTAAGAGACGGAAAATCAACCTAAGCATGGCATAGATTGACTACAAGAAAGCCATTGACATGATACCACACACGTGGCCAATAGAATGCCTGAAAATATATGGGCCAGAGGAAAACACCATCAGCTTCCTAAAATATACAATGTGCAACTGGAATACAATACTTACAAGCTCTGGAATAAGACTAGCAGAGGTTAACATTAGGAGAGGGATCTTCCAGGGCGACTCACTGTCCCCACTACTCTTCGTAGTAGCCATGATTCCCATGACAAAAGTACTGCAGAAGATGGATGCTGAATACCAACTCAAGAAAGGTGGCAATTATTAACCATCTGATGTTCATTGACGACATCAAGCTGTATGGTAAGAGCATCAAGGAAATAGATACCCTAATCCAGACTGTTAGGACTGTATCTGGGGACATCAGGATGGAGTTTGGAATAGAAAAATGTGCCTTGGTCAACATACAAAAAGGCAAAGTGACAAGGACTGAAGGGATAAAGCTAGTAGATGGAAAAACATCAAACACATAGATGAGGCTTGTTAACAAATACACGGGAACAATAGAGGGAGAGGCTATGAAACACCAAGAGATGAAGGACATGATCAGGAAAGAATATATGCAGCGACCTATGGCGATACTCAAATCGAAACTCAACGCCGGAAATATGATGAAAGCCATAAACACATGGGCATTACAGTCAGTAGTAAGATACAGCCAGGAGTAGTGGAGTGGACGAAGGCTGAACTCTGCAGCAGACGCCAGAAAACTAGGAAACACGACAATACACAAAGCACTATACCTAAGAGCAAATACGGACAGCTTATACATAACACTAAAGGAAGCAGGGAGAGGACTACTAAGCATAGAGGACTGCATCAACATCGAAAGCAGAACACTAGGGCAATCAATATCTGTAAACCAGTGAAAACAAGTGGCTCAGGAGAGCATGGGAAGAATGACTGGCAAAAGTATACAAAGACCCAGAAATATACAGAGACAGGAGAATGACAAACAGAACAGAGGAATGGCACAATAAACCAATGCACAGAATGTTCATGAGACAGACTAAAGAACTAGCCAGCGATGAAACATGGCAATGGTTACAGAGGGGAGAACTCAAGAAGGAAACAGAACAGGCCCTATGAACCAGATATATTCAAAGAACGATAGATGGAAATAACATCTCACCCATATGCAGGAAGTGCAATATGAAAAACGAGACCATAAATCACATAGCAAGTGAATGTCTGGCACTTGCACAGAGCCAGTGCAAAAAGAGGCATGATTCATTAGCAAAGGCCCTCCGCTGGAGCCTGTGCAAGAAATACCAGCTACCTTACATTAGTAAGTGGTACGAGCACCAACCTGAGAAAGTAATAGTAAACGATCCTCTGGGACCATGGTAACAGAACAGATATGGAGATACGTGCAAATAGACCAGACGTGACGTTGACTGACATAGCCAAGAAGAAAGTATCACTCACTGATGTCGCAATTCCATGGAACACCAGAGTAAATGAGAAAGAAAAAGAAAAAAATTAAGTATCAAGACCTGAAAATAAAAATAAGAAGGATATGGAATGTGCCAGTGGAAATTGTACCCATAATCATAGGGACACTGGGCACGATCCCAAGATCCCTGAAAAGGAACCACTTTAGATGCTGAAGTAGCTCCAGGCCTCATGCAGAAGAATGTGCTTCTTGAAACAGCGCACATATTAAGAAAAGTGATGGACTCCTAAGGAGGCAGGATACAACCCGGAACCCCGGACTATAAAACCATCCAGTCAAATAAGATGACTGTGATAGAAAAAAAAAATCACTAATAATAATAATAAAGCTAACAGCGGCACAAGATCAGGCCCTAAGAAACAGATATGTCCAAAGAACAATAGATGGAAATAACATTTCACCCATAACCAGGAAGCGCAATTTGAAAGACTAGACCATAAACCACACAGCAAACGAATGTACGGCGCTTGCACAGAACCAGTACAAAAAGAGGCATGATTCAGTTGCAAAAGCCTTCCACTGGAGCCTGTGCAAGAAGCACCAGCTACCTTGCAATAATAAGTGGTACGAACACCAACCTGAGGGAGTGATAGAAAACGATCAGGCAAAGATCCTCTCGGACTATGCTATTAGAACAGATAGGGTGATACGTGCCAAAAGACCAGACTTCACCCTGATTGACAAAATCAAGAAGAAAGTACCACTCACTGATGTCGCAGCACCACGGGACACAGGAGTAGATGAAAAAGAAAGGGCAGAAGGAGAACAAATTTATAAGAATCAAGGCTTTAAAATAGATATAACAAGAATATGGGATATGCCAGTAGAAGTTGTACCCATGACCATAGGAACACTAGGCACGATCCCAAGATCCCTGAAAAGGAACCTGGAAAAAACTAGATGCCGAAGTAACTCCAGGAAGCAGAGAAGCGTGCTATTAGAAACAGCGCACTATTGAGAAAAGTGATGGACTCCCAAGGAGGAAGGATGCAACCCGGAACCCAACAATATAAATACCACCCAGTCGAATAGGATGACTGTGATAAAATAATAATACTAATAATAATAATAATAATAATAATAATAATAATAATAATAATAATGATCGAGCTTTCAACAACATCACATGAATCGAAAATTAAGATGAACTGAATTTTTTCAATACTATGCAGCTCTTAATTACCAAGACAGTCACATCTTAGTCTGGTCTAAGATGGAATAATTGCAAGTTTCAAACACGAAAGCAATCTCCGCCCAGCTTCTGAGACAAGATATCCAGACACTATAAGCCTCTTCACATGATGATTTCTGATGAACTACGTCGTAATTATCAAACGAATGTGTGTGTTTGTGTGTGTATTTGTGTGTGTGAGTTCCTTTCGAAGTGAAAATGCAGCAGGAGTAATGTTGATTGGAATGACTGTCATTCAACCAGGCGGATTAATTAAATTTCTCATTAATAAAAATATTCGGTGCTTTCAGTGAACTCTTGAAAGGAAATTAAAACAATACAAATATGCAATATGCTGCCCTTATGTAAAAAAGGTACTCATTTCCCATAACATATTAAGCCTAGTCTCTGAACAACATGCATTGGTATTAAATGTATTTCTGTTCATTCTTTCACGCTGAATGGAAATGAGAAATGAGATTCGTGGACAACATAAAGCTCTTATTTATATCAACACTTCATTACACAATAATTATAACAAGGCTCGAAATGGAAACATAATCAAAATACATTCCGGGTTGATATGAATCATTTATTTACAATTCTTACTAAATATAACGGGAAATGAACACTTGTCGGAAGCCTCTCCGCATGCCAGGCGTATCCTAACATATTTTATAATAAATGTAATATAATTTACTATATATATATATATATATATATATATATATATATATATATATATATATATATATATATATATATATATAGTATATATATTCAGCCTTATGCCACTGGTCAGTGGCGGGAAGATATATATATGTGTATATATATATATATATATATATATATATATATATATATATATATATATATATATATGATTGTGTTACAAACCAGAATTATAAATATGTGAAACCACCGGAAGGTTTATGTTAACTTGATATAAAGCGTAAATTAAAAAATATTGTAGCTTTATCCTAAAAAAATTTAAGCAAGGTAATATTTAGATTTCAAACTTATTCTTAAATCAGGAAAAATGCATAAAACTCGGAATGATTCCCACATAGAAATCACGAAGTATACAATGGAAGAATTTTGTTAATCGTCAACAGAGCTCGAAAAGGAGACAATTAAACTACATTCAGGACTAACAATCAGTATCTCTGAACTTCCGTATTTTTCGTATCCTTTTTAGAAAAACGAAATATATTTAATTTTGTATCTGCGTTCAAAAGACAACGGAATATTTTAAGAGGCAGGATTGATAAAGTTATAAAGTAAATGACTTCGGATAAGTAAACTTACTAAGATCTGTAAGAGTCAGGAACTAATACATACATAATATATATATATATATATATATATATATATATATATATATATATATATATATATATATATATATGTGTAAGTGTTTACATAATAAAAATATGGAATGTTAGTCCATATATATAAAAGACTAAAACTAAAAGAGGTCAACCAGATTGCTTGCAGGAATGTGATCAGACTAGAGACGCTAAAGATGACGTATACAATAAAAGTAGGCTAAGATAACATGCCGTCACCTGTAGTCATTCATTTGTTTATAAACCTTAGTCCAAGCTCCCTGCTTGAGACAACTACCGCGACCTATAATTCAAACGGCCTACGTGATCTGTAGCGTGTCTCATTTTGATTGTGTGTTCGTATGTAACTATGTCATCTGATTGTATGTTCATATGTTCGAGCTACTGTCTGTTCCTTTATGACTGGTAACCGAGATGGTAGTAAGGCAGAAGAGAGTTAGCTATCGTCATTAGAAGACCTGTACCTCTTTACCTAAGCTTTATCATGTAGAGAGAGTAGAATTAGCCATCATCATTGGCAGAAGCGATCAAGCTATCGTCATTAGAAGACTTGCACAATCATACCTGATCTTCACCATGTAAACTCAGAAGAATATATATATTTTTATACTTCGTGTTTTCTACAAGAACCTCCTCACCGAATCATCATGAGTTTAACACATCGTCGTCATAAACAAGAAGATAATCCCGACTTCGTAAGTGATCTACAAACCCCAAGACACTCCATGAATATGGAAGTGCAATACCAACCGACTTAGCGTAAGATTATCGCAAGTCTAACATTACCTCATAGGGCGCCTTACTATACAAGGCACCAGCCCTAAAATATATATACACAGTTGTCTACTACTATAGCAAAATCCACTGTTCTTTGCAGCTAAGCCCCGCCCACTGTTTACGTCATGACCATTCCTTGAAGCTCATTGACTGGCAATGGTTTCGAAATGTTGGTTAACTAATTTGTGGTGCTTTCCATCTTAATTAATTTTGTAATGGTTATTTTACTGTACTAAATTACGTTCTGCTGATTATCAAAAGTAAACATTATATAACCCCTGAAATAAAATAAAAATACACATCTTAAGAATGGTAAAAAAAAGGAAAATATAACAAGTCAGGGGTGTTCCCCGAAGCTACAATGTTTTTTTTTATCGTAAATGAGGTTCACCTGAATACGGAGATGGCACAGGGAACGTCCGCATTCAAATCGGTGTGCTTGAATGACAGGACAATGATAATTCCTGTCTGATATTGTAAGCGTGTTCGCCATTCTAAATGTAAACACAATGACTTTTTTTTAAGTGCTATGCAGACTGGTATTTCATATTGATTTTAGGCAATTTAACAACATTGTAGAAGTCATAAAATCGATTTCATTGCAATCGTTTACACATTAGGTGTGATGACAAGCATTGACTGGGCTCTACAAAACCACAGTATGCCTATGTTCAGCTTAAAGTTATAATACAGTAGGCTGTAAGTCATATTAGATATAATTCGCTGAGAATTTTGTTAAGAACATTGTCTCCTTTCGAAATAATAGGATCATAAAAAATTACGTAGACCTATGCATCTTATGACGTTTGGATTATAGGCTTACCTTATATTCAATCGTTTTATTGGGGTTCTTGTAGTGTCTTCGAACACCTATTATACGGTGACCTAACATTGTAAAACAAACGTAGACCTACTTATAAAATACTAGTGTAAGAATTATCTGTGTAATACTGTTTATTGAAATTTAGTCATTTGTTTGAATTAAAAGTAATCGATATCATAATGAATCTAGTCTACACTAGAATATTCTCCTAAGGAGAGAGAGAGAGAGAGAGAGAGAGAGAGAGAGAGAGATTTACTGACACTTACTCTCCTTTCGTCCAATAGGGTAATCTACAAGCATTGGCCTTGTCTACAAGATTGCCTCCAAATCAAATGAAAGGGCTACTCGCAGACTAGTTTGGGTCATCTCATGTCTTTTTCAGCTATCGATTATTTTTTCTTAATACATTATGTACCTTATGATGCTTTCCTACCAAAGTCTTAATTTTCATAGAAATGCTACAGCAGCCTTACATTTAATATGTAGCCCTTTCGTTAATACATTTTCTATATACATGTAATTTATTGAGAGAAATTCGATAGTTGTGTGTAAGGATGAGGAAGGACGCCCTATGATCGGTGTGTGTGACATCGGCTACACGCCCACAAGTTTAACTTTTACTCTCCTTGGTATCATTGGCGTTGCAATTACTATGGCCATCGACGCAAGTATACATGTATGTGTATATGCACGTGTACATTCCACTGGTATGAATATACATTATATATCGGGGAGCTGAAGCTATTACATCAATTAAAAGCTACTCTATTTCTGACAGATACCGGTTGAAATCTATGTGGAATAAGAAATTGACGTGTAGGCGTATGCCCTGTCATTGACTCAAAATGTAAGAATTTGATGTGTAGGCCTATGCTCTGTCATTACCTCAAAACATAAGAAATTGTCTTATAGGCCTATGCCCTGTCATTACCTCAAAATATAATGATTTGCTATGTAGGCCTAATGTCAAAATTATAATAAAAAAAAAAAAAAACATTTGACATGCGGCTAATGATAATTAATTCCCTAATATCGGAACTAGATTCGTAAGTCCATGTTTCATTTCAATTTATGTGGTCTATGAGGAACCGTTTATGAAGGCTAACACCAAATAAAAGAAGCTGCTCATGATGAGAAAAAAAAAAGATGCACAGACAGAATGATCCAAGATCATCAAAATTATATATAACTTAATATATCATTTATTGGGAATATCAATTTCGTACTTCGCAACTCCGGGATCTCAAACCTGCGGTGTCATAATTCATGCACGGAGCTCAGCATGACAGAACGCAGTTAAACCCTACAGGTAACCATATGGACTGTTAATTAGCGTGACGCCATTCCTTTTCCGAGAGCTAGCCAATCAATCCCGTGCAGTGGGCGGTGCTTAGCTGTAAAGAGTCATGAATTTTGTATAGGGTCAATAATTATCTTCCTAGATCGACAGAGGGACAATATCATTGGATAATTAAATTGAAAAACACCCATCAACACACACACACACATATATATATATATATATATATATATATATATATATAACCAATATAGTATATATAGATATCATATATATAATATATATAATACTATATATCATATATATATCTATATATATATATATATATATATCTATATATATATATATATATATATATATATATATATATATATATATATATATAATATATTTATATATGTGTGTGTGGTTGTGTGATGGGTGTTTTTCAATTTAATTATCCAATGATATTGTCCCTCTGTCGATCTAGGAAGATAATTATTGACCCTATACAAAATTCATGACTCTTTACAGCTAAGCACCGCCCACTGCACGGGATTGATTGGCTAGCTCTCGGAAAAGGAATGGCGTCACGCTAATTAACAGTCCATATGGTTACCTGTAGGGTTTAACTGCGTTCTGTCATGCTGAGCTCCGTGCATGAATTATGACACCGCAGGTTTGAGATCCCGGAGTTTGCGAAGTACGAAATTGATATTCCCAATAAATGATATATTAAGTTATATATAATTTTGATGATCTTGGATCATTCTGTCTGTGCATCTTTTTTTTTTCTCATCATGAGCAGCTTCTTTTATTTGGTGTTAGCCTTCATAAACGGTTCCTCATAGACCACATAAATTGAAATGAAACATGGACTTACGAATCTAGTTCCGATATTAGGGAATTAATTATCATTAGCCAGCATGTCAAATGTTATTATAATTTTGACATTAGGCCTACATAGCAAATCATTATATTTTGAGGTAATGACAGGGCATAGGCCTATATATATATATATATATATATATATATATATATATATATATATATACATACATATATATATAGTGTATGTATATATATATATATATATATATATATATAAATAAATATATATATATATATATATATATATATATATATATATATATATATATATATATATATATATATATATATATATATACATATACATATATACATATAATATATACATATATATATACATATATATACATAAATATATATACTATATATATATATATATATATATGTATATATATAACCCTTTTGGCCCCCTTTTGAAGAATACCTGAGGTCATTAGTGGTCAATCGCTAGGGAGTGGTCTTTACCTGTCCTCACCTTTTGCCCATTGCACCTGCATCCTCAAAATTAGTTTCCTTCTGACCTGACCCTTGTAATCCTCAGGTAGTTCCCCCGCTAATTTAAGCTTTTGTTGCTCTTGACTCCTAAGCAATTTTACACTTTAAATTCCTTTATATCTTTTGTGTTACTAGCCTGTGTCTGACTTCTATTCCAGATACCAGTCAACTTTGAAGCATCTTGATGGGACCCCGAACAATGGGCCAGCCATATGCGATCACAACAAGGAGACAATTACTCTATTGGCCCTGGTCTGGTACCTGAGGACTTGACGAGAAGTCCATACCAATGCCTGCCGATGCTGCACCATTGGGAAAGTTGGGTGTGCATGCCATCGCTGATGATCCTGTGCACCATGAACTTGTAACCTGAAGCGCAGCTCCTTCTCTCGCCTACTCCTCACATTCTCCCTGGGTTGGGTTCGACAGCAACATCGATTTCCATTTAATATTCTGCTCACCACAGACTGACTCTGTTTCTCCACACGTCTCATCCACGGACTAAGGTAAAGCGAATGGAAGTTGTATGTCGGCGCTGTTCTCAGAACCCTTAACTTTATAATCTCCCTCCGTGATTTTCACTGTGTGACCTCTGGTAAATTTGCAAATGTAAAATAGTGGAAACACCAAATAATGTAACATTACTCGTTACTACAGTGATAGAGCTGTGATGCGCTACACATAGAGTTCACTTTCTGAAGTGTTATTATTTTGCTTGTTGTCATCCCATTGAATTTTACTCGTCATTTCCTTGTGTGTTACAGTGATCCTTGCACTACAGAACCGTTCACGAGTGTCCTGGGTGAGTGTCTTCAGTAGTTCAACGGTCCAACTAAATTGACATTACTAGTGTCATAGCAGACAAGTGTTCCCGGATCCCTGTGTCAAGAATGTGCTACAGTTTACCCTTGTACTATTCCCTTACAAGCATCCAGATCCCTTTCTATTTTGACTATGAATGTTACCAGTTTGGGTTAGTGTATATAAATGCAGTATTCTGGCACATTGTTTTGTCCTTGTTACCTGTTACTGTAACTGAGAGTGCCTCAGAGCTCTATTGTAGCTGCTGTATATTTCTTTTGATTCCCTTTAGTAAATTATTTGTATTTTAGTGGATAATCTAAGTTTACCTCTCACCCCTAGGAGTTGTTGGTAATTTAATTTCACTAAGGATCTTTCTTTTCTGTCGATTGGTAGGTGGCGAACTTATTAAATTTGGGCACCCTGCTTGGGTCCAAATTAGAGCCACACATTTCCACTATCCTAGCCACACTACCACGTGATTATATATATATATATATATATATATATATATATATATATATATATATATATATATATAAAGCTCAAGCAATATCTGTATATTTTTTCATAACGACCCTGCTTTACGTAGTAACTGAAAAATGAAATCGACCCGCGACTCAGATGACATATTTAGCAACAATACCACTCAATGAGGAGACAGCTGTCAGGTTCTGACAGCTGTGTTTCAACGTTTCATTTCCTACAACGAAAATATAAGACTGTGTCACATTTAACACTTAAAGGTTTTTGTGGCTCTTAATGGAAAAGGCTTGAAAGCTGTCAGACATGTCTGTTTCTTCCTGTATGTCTGCTTGATTTCCATCTTTCCATATCTGACTGTCTGTCTGTCTTTTCATGTCTGCCTGTTTTCTACTTTTTACATGTCTCACTGTCGTCTATCTTTTCATATCTACCTGTTTATTATATTTTTATGTCTGGCTAACATTTCATTTCTGACTGGATGTCTGATTATTTGAATACGTATTAGTTTGTTCGAGGATCATTCAGTTAAAGATCGTTGCTAAATTATTAGTATCATTATCAGTATTGGTTGTAATGGGACGGACATCAATTATTTCTCTGTCTGTCTGTCTGTCTGCCTGTCTGTCTCTATGTATAAGCGCCCACCAAAATTAAGAATCCCTTCATTAAAATTCTACAAGCCCCTATCCTAAGGGGAAACGCCGAGGAGAATAAAAAAATGTATGTATATGGCAAAGTAAAGTGAAAAATAATAAATGTGAAGCAGGGACAAAAAATAAATGCTTACATAAATAAAGAAAAGATTTTATTTTTTACCTAAAACTCGAGGCACCCTCTCTCACCCCAGCCTCTAAAAAAACAATAATATTTAAAACTAAAACTTCACAGTGCATTAAACAGGCAAAATTAATTCTCCGTTTTTTGTTTAGTCTTCCTTTTTTTTTTAGGCATAACAAGGTTTGCTCACCGGACTGATTGCGACAGCAGTGGTACTGTATCTCAATGATGATCACGAGTATTAAATATTCATATCAGAGGCTCATTATCAGGAGTTTATATGCAATATTAGTTGCGATTTTCCTCGTTTATGAACTGGGAGGTTATTGACTGCATATTCGACTGGAGTACTTGTGATTTTGGCTGGCGATTTTTGACTGGCAAACAAAATTCTTACGGACGAATTATCAGTAAAGAAAATGATTTTAAATAGTTTAGGCTGCGAAGCTTAAACTTGTGCCAAAATGTTCTCAAGATTGTGAAACGAGGGAGTTGGAGTGGTTGGACAGCAAGGTAAAAAGAGTCGGAAAAGAGATTTTTACTCATATGCTCTATTTCTTCAATTTTCATTGTCTTTTGCGACGAAGGCATTGTCATCCACAACAGTGGAAACGTTTTAATCAAACAGAAATAAAGTTACAATTCAGGTAAATACAGAAGGTATATGCACTACCATACACATACACACACCATACACACATCACTTACGTATACTGGTAAAAAAGAAAACACTTATAAAAATTTTAAATACAAAAATTTATTATTAAACTCAAAATTATAAGTGAAATTCACTACTGTTACTTGAAAACAAAGCAAAGTTTAATTAATTCTTGAATTAATTAAGTAAAATTAAACCAAATTAATTTATCACAAAATTCAAGAAAATTAATTCAATCAAAATTTAAGTGTTAGATAATGATTAAAATTTGGAAATTAATTCACAAGTGATAAACAACAATGAAACTTGAAAAGAATTCTAAGTAAATGCAAATCATGACAGAATGAATAATCTCACTGAATTCGTGAACGACCAGGTATAAATTGCTAATCAGTTGACCACATTCTTCATTAACAGAACTGAGCTGTTCACTGTACTATCTATTGCTGCTAAATCAAAGGTCTCAAAATAGAAAAATGTTACAAAACAGGACCGAAGTGTTTGGCGCTTATTACAGGACACATTCTTGGCTAGGACGAAGGATTTATTCTTACAGGGAAGGTGAACATTGGAACTATATAATATTATAGGGAGGTGGAACAGTTAAGTTACAATGTATAGGAAAAATTCAATAAAAAAAGTAAATGCTATTTATTAGAAGACCTTTTACCTTTTTGACTACTGCTGCTTAACACAAGTTATGTTTCTTCATTAGGTTTTTCTGTCGGTGACCTGGAGATCATGTGAACTGATTAGATTTGGCGTTGCATACAAGCTTTTTCATTGGTTTGTTACTGCTATTGTCAATGATGTGTTTTACGATAAGAAAAACCGCATTGCTCTAATACAACCGCTACTACTAATTTGCTACTACCAGTAAAGGTTCCCTGTTACTGTTCTTGTTATTCTTATTCATCATTATGTATTTTATCATCACCCATATATTACCTTTTTCTAGTGTTTATTATCTAGACTCTCTAGAGCATCGTAATCATTATTAGACGATCTTAATGTGTTATGCGTTTTTCTCGCCGGATTTTGTGACATCTTTGCTATGGTTCTATTTTAATTTTCATGACCAACCAGTTCATTTCCAACAGAACGCGAGCAAACATTTGCTTATATTACACCCATCCCGGTCTTCTCGGCTCTGAGAACATAACACATTAGAGTTGTGGGTTATTTTCAATATGATCATGAGGAAAATGTGGTGTTAATTAAGTCACAAAGGAGAGTTTATTGTCCCTTTTCTTGACAGAGACGAATATTTGGTAACTATTTCCTTTAGAAAGAAATTTCCTGTACTCAAAAATGTTTGCAGTAGTTGGTCAAATTCCATTTGTTACACTACTTGAATTTTTCGAGGCGTGGACTCAAGTCTAATTTTTTTGTACTCGGAAAAAGTTGGGGTACAATATAAACAGCATTCAAAGGCAGTTCTACAAGAGCGAACTTTTCATGTTTGTCCATTCAGCGTTGAACAGGTATATAAACATGCACGCACTCTCAAAGGGAATTCGCGAACAAAAAAAAAAAATCTCAACGGATTCTCTTTATGGTTTAACAAAAAGTTAAAAAATGGTTTCCTCTTAATAATTATCAGCGCTTGCGAGCAAGCGCTTGGTATTTATTCTTTTGTTTTATTTTCTTTGAACCCTCGCGAATTACAACACATCACAAGGCCCCCAAATTTTCCTTTTGCTCTCGATTTCGTAATCAACCAGGCGTGAAAAGCATCTTTTCACGACTGTTGTGGCATTTCACCAAAGACGAGGGCCGGCCTACCTGTGACGCATTTCTGGGTTAAGTGAGGAAAAGCATTTTCATTTGGATTCTACACAAAGAATGAAGCTACGCCCACGAACGGGTATTTATCTGAGTGGCCTTTTACGCAGGAAAATTCGAAACCTCTTACATCAAGAGAAACTGAGGCACTAATATATGAAAAATAACATCTGTAGCCTAGTCTACTGATGAGATATAAAAAAAATGTGCTCATCTCTACCACGTCTTTACTAGTCAGTGTGAAAGAAAGAAAGAAAAAATGGAAAGAAGAGGAGGTTTTTATCTTTTAATTTTTGTCTTTAACCTTAGTGGCGTGTAGATTCTTGCGAATATTTTGGAGTTAATATTTTTGATAACGGTACGAGGATAAATGAGGCGAGTCACAGAGTACAGTGTGGCAGGATGTAAGCTTAAAATTGGGAAGAAATGTGGATTGACCACGGACGTCAAGGTTAGAATGAACGAAGGGATTGTTAAACCGACTTTCTTCTATGGAAGTGAAGTGTGGACACTACTGAATGGGAATGAAAGAAAGGAGGTTGAAGCAGTAGAGCTAAAACGTTTACAGAGTATTTATGATATAAAATTTGAAAGGGTGAAAAATGGATTGGTATAAGGGTAAGTGTAATTGAAAGGTGATTCAGTGTGCCTTGAGATGGTTTGGTCGTGTGGAAAGAATGGACGTTGATGAGCTGTGAGAGGAGCAGACAACGCGGAAGGAGAAGAGGAATACCTGGAATAGGATGGGTAGATGGGGTCAGTGAGGTATTGATAAAAGGGACATCGATAAAAGGGACATCGACATTCATGGAGCAAGAGAGCATGCACTAGATGGAGGCGAGTTGTGCTGCGTGTAGGGAGGTTTTGAAATGCTGCTGGTGAGCCTTCTGAGTAGGTGTATTTAGCAGCTGGTGCTGTGGAAGATTTCTGCAAACGGAATTCATCCCGATTAAGCAATTTCAGTGTGAATGTGGTAGTAATAATTGTCTCTCTTAAGAGCCAAATACGTAAGTAGAAAACGAGTGGAAAAATGTAAAGTGAATGACTGTCCTGAGCGCTTTCGTGAATTAATCACATATTTTCAGGGTCAGATTAACATGAAAAGTGGTTGCTTACAAAACGAAATTGCTTAAAACAACGATTAAAGACAAAAACAAGCAGAGCCTACCAACGTTTGTTGCTGTACAGTATGTATCCATTTTTATTTAAATCATCATTTCAGCTGAAAACTGTTGGTTTTTCCTGGTTTGTTTTCAATGACTGTAAAGATATGCAGCCCAGAACTCATAGATGACAAATTTTGTAAAGTTTACGTAATATGATCTAAGTTGAGAGACCTGAAGTATTTAACTAATAATTATTTTCAGAAAGCCAACGACCTATTTCTATTCATATAAGAATTACTTGCCTTTTAAGCACGGAAACGTGTTAATACTGCCATATAGTTTGAATTTTATTTTAATACAAATACTAATGAAAACTTTTACGATAAATGTATTCTTAAGCCTAGAGGCGATATAAAAGGGCAAATATCAAGTGCTCTGTTTCCACAGTACGGACGAAAAACACATCAACGCTGTTTTGGATACATTTAAAGAAAATAAATATTACTGCATCTGCTTTTACTGAACATTTTGATAATTATCGTTCATATCTTCGATTTAGTCATTTTAAACTAGACAATTACCTAATAAAATTGTAAGGAATTCCAAGTGTTTGTAAGACAATTGTAGTTGATGCATGGTAACGGTATTTTTAAATTTACTATTCCTATATGGTGAAGATGGTTTGCTTGTTTTTAACTTCAACTTCTCATGATGTGTTAGTGTAGGAATCAGTTTTTTTTATTTTACTTTATACCTTTGCACTGGATACATGACAACACTTAATTTTACACTTTTCCAGTGTTATTTTACTTTGTATATATATATATATATATATATATATATATATATATATATGTGTGTGTGTGTGTGTGTGTGTGTTCACTAAAGTGTGAACAAGACCACAGTTGATGGTCGAAAGCTTTAATCCTGTACAAGTAATATATATTTCAAACGACAAGAGGATTTACTTCATTGTGGATTGTATCCCCATTTACTTAGAGGTACGACATAGTACCTGGCTTCTGCATATATATATATATATATATATATATATATATATATATATATATATATATATATATATATATATATATGATACCAGAATTGAAAATATGTGCCTAAAATCTCCAGCTAACTAGACAAAAAAAATGTTTGTACCGTTATGAAGGTGCCTCAAACTGATGCTGACAAAACCTCTGTTTTTACCATCCTACAGAAAGTGGCTAGATTTAAAAGTGGGTAAAAGGCCTAATGTAGACCTCTAGACTCTGCACAACCAACAAAGAGACTCGGTCTATGTTGGTTGGGGGACCAAAATAAATTATCATGTCTGGAAAGAGGCTTATCATGCTGTAACAATAACGCGGTAATTACTATTCTAAGCTTTGAGCCGTGAAGTCCTATGTAGCAACTCGATGTCCATTCTGTGCTTTGAACAACTCTTTTACAAACCCTGACCCTACGCTTTCTTACTCTGGCTGGAATTATAACGCTACCCTAATTTTACTCGTTCATTACGAACTTGGTTTAATCATTGATAAAGATTATGAAGTTCAGGTTTTCCTAAGTCTTCTCTTAGATAGGGTTCTTCTGCATTTCTACAAAGGTATTTCTTCAGTAAAGCCAGAGCTTTCGTTCCTATCAGATTTCTTGTTTTGTTTGACATTAACTTCAACACAGCATTTGCTGATGCTGATTCGGACAAAGAACGTTCGTGTTAGTGCAGTTGTACGCTGTACGATTCAGAGATTTCAATCTTTGTTTCTTTATAATCTTTAATGGAAAATACGTTACACGGAAGGTGATATACCACATACTTTTTACAAACAGACTGAATAATATGTAGAGGAATAAGGCGGGTAAGTGGTTTTGTTAGCACATTTTCTTCTAATTTCCAAGCCAATTGCTTCCAAGAATTTCTGACTTCCGCCTAAAAAAGAAAGAAAAAAAAATTCTGACTTCCGCCTAACAAAAAAGAAAGAAAGAAAAAAAAACCTAATGCAGATTCTTTTGGTTTCTGCTAGATAGACCAAAGAGTTCCCTGAGCCAACTTAGCACGCATGAACTGACAGATAATTAGGCAGTACACACAAACATATTTTCCGGACACAAAGCAACTCGAAGGCAACAAAAAAGCAGGCCCAAAAATAATGAGAAAAGAAGGTAAGAAAAGAATGTTTATCGGACGTTTAGTGAGGACAAGGAAAAAGAGAAACAAATAAACAGCGAAAGACTGTGTGATAAACAACTAAGTCTGTAGCTGGCAAAAAAGAAGAAACTGTCACGACAGTAATATTTATCCTTTTTTTTGGTCAGGTGAAAAGTTATAATACTTAGCTATAAGCAAAGGCTTCTGAGCTCACTCAGTACAGTGGAACTGAATAACAACATCATGTAAGTTATGCAATAAATTCTTTGAACTACACAACCGGCTCATTACCGCGGAATCGCAAACGGTTCTACCAAAATTTAATGACAAGAGCACACCTCAGGGTCACCGAGCCTACTAAATAATGTGGAATTGAAATATGCTTACCGCTTTTGTATATATATATATGTATATACATACATATATATGTGTATGTATTACATATATATATATATATATATATATATAATATATATATATATATATGTGTGTGTGTGTGTGTGCGTATATATATATATATATATATATATATATATATATATATATATATTATGTAAAATATGTAATTTCATAACAATGGGAAAATCTAGCTTATAGTACTCATTATTATCGCCGGATATAAATTAGAAATTTATATAAAACTAGGTAGATATTTCAATTAGATTCGGACTTACATAATCCTCTCAAGCAACTTATAATTATAATATCAAATTAAATAATTCGTGGACCTCAACTACTCGTATGAAACGAAAATAAACAATATCATAATCGTCATAAATAGCTTTCAATGTAGAATGATCTAGTTTCCCATTCCTTCCTAAACAATATAATATCAATTAGGAGAACCTTTTTTTCTACAAAGGACCATCTCGTCACATATACAGGATGAACGCCATCCATATGCATCAACGGACAATATTGTAGGCCGAGATTAAATCGGGATTGACAATGATTAGCAAGCGATATGAAATATATGTCGCTCATGTTTATTTCATCAGATATCTTGTTTCACAAACGGAGATTGGACTTCATCAGAGAGAAAGAGAGGGAGACGTAAGAGAGAGATAAGAGATAACATCTGTTTTGACTCAGACTTTCTTTAGGAAGAGGCAAAAAAAAAGAAGTTTAATTTAAACAAGAAAGGAAAACCATTTTCTTATACACAACCTCATTAGATAGATGGAACCAAAATAATAAGAAAAAGATATTTTAAATCTTTATTTAAGTTCGAAATGAAAATGAATAAATTATTATACGCAAAGATGGAGAAACAAAACTATATTCCTTTTACTCACAGAAAGGAGGAAGAAAGACTAAGAAAAAATGTGGTGTCATAAGGAAAAAAAATCATATATATATTAACTTTACTCAGAATCTCGAACCAGAAAGGTAAAAGGAATAAAGCTTACATTTATTTTACTTAGAACTCGTCAAAGAGAAAACGTACATAAGGATTAAGAATTATATGTATATTTCTTATTAAGAAGCGAAAGAAAAGATTATTTTTATTCTATTCAGACCGTCATCCGAGAGGATGAGACCCAAAAGAGATTAAAAGATTTATAATGTTTACTGTAAGGAATAAAAAAAACACTTTTGTTAACTCTGACTAAGAACTTCAACAGAGGCATAAAGAATATAAGACAGAAACAATTATAAGACACAGAGAAGATAACGATGATGTAGGAAATAAAAGAAAGAAGAATATGAGAGAAAGAAAAAATTCGGCAAAACCTCAGTACGGAGAAGGAATAAAAAGAAATTAAAGGAAAATTATAGTTTTGTTACTCATAACTCAAAATGTTGAAGTAAAAGAGAAGCTTTTTCCCCACTACATTAAGGGGTCGGTTGCCTGATGCGCCTTCTCCACTGCATGCATCAGACATGGTTCATTGTTTGACAAAGGGGTTTTCACGACCGTATGCCTTGCTATCATCAACCACAGTTCTTGGCGGTGGGCCTCGCCTTTTGACTAAAAAGTCCACCTGCAAGGCAGCAGTTGCCAGAGTTATTGGCGGTGGGCCCAGCCTTTTATTAAAAAGTAAGAAAGCATGGCGGCAGTTGCCTTTTAGTCGCCTTTTACGACACGCAGGACCTACCACAGGGTCCAAAGAAAAAGGGAAGATATTGATTAGTTAATTCTTACTGGCGTCGCAACAACGAGGTTGTTGACGCCGCAAAGAGAAGATATATGAAATATTTAGTTTACTCATAAGGAAAAGAATATGAGATGAATATGAAAATACTTGTTTTGTACATAAGCTAAAAATGAATGAGATAAAAGATGAAGAAACTCTGTGTGGTCAATCTTCTCTCCAGACAACAGAAAAATGGCAAAAGAGGAATATGTAAAATTATGTTACTTTTTTCCCAGACTGTCAATAGACTGAAGAAAAAAGAATGAGATTATTTAAGTTGAATTCAGAATCTCATCAAGGAAAAAATTACATATTTGTTTTTCGGGGAAATTCATGTTAGAATATTTCTATAATAAAAGTTGTCCTTTCTGGTGTTCACATCAAATTATCAACAGAAAAATTGTTTTTTTTAAATATTATTTTTATCACTACTTTCATTACTTCAAGTCATCGTCGTATTTCTATAGTTTAAAATTAACGATATACTTCTGTTTTATTAGCGCACTAATTTTACCCCTCGTCTATGCACACATGCATACACACATACTATACACACACATATATATACATACAATATATGTATATACACAAACACACACACACACACACACACCACACATTATATATATATATATATATATATATATATTATATATATATATATATATATATATATATATATTGTTAGAACTGTGTGCTTTTCTTTTTGTTTTGGTTTAGATTAATTATCTGTATTTACCCTATTTTGCTGTTTACCATAGTATCCCCATCAGTGTTTTAAATTTTCTTCCTCCACGTTATTTTGAGTTTTCATTCCTGTTTTTTATCCTTGGCCTATTTATTCCCAGAGTCCTGTTTTCGGTCTCCTTGGAGCATTCCTAGGTGACTTTGGAAGTCCCTGTGCCCAGGTATGGCAGTCTGTTTCTGGCCTTCGTGTTATACGATCTCTCTTGACTACTGCAAGTTTAACATCATAATTCTGGAAGAATTTTCTCTATTTGGAGCTGGAGTTGTCCACAACGCTGCTACTTCTCCACTTGCTGTAGCCTTGGGCCAGTATTTGCCTGGGGGACCTCGCCGAGTGCAGGTATAAGTCTTCACATTTTTATTAATGCTGAAGGACCTGAGTCCATTGTGTATAGTCAGGCCTAACTTAGGACCCTGTAAAGCTATACCTGCCTTGTAGCCTTTATCTACGGACCCTGAAGTTCTGGGACGAGCCGTCCTTATCTTATTTGTCTGCTGCTGTCACGCCCTATAGTTCATCAGTGCCTGCTTACTCTAGTCTAGAAGGATCCCCGTGGAGGTTTAGCCTCTTGGTGGCCACCGTGTTTAGAAAAGGGAATTTCCATTAGTATTGTAAATTGATTGGCTTCTATCTGGCCGACATTTCCTTTTCCTTTCAGAACCCCCTTTTTATTTGGTATGTGGGATTTATTTGTTCTATCTTTAATGGTGTAGGTGATTTGCCTTAATTTTGTTTTCACTGTGTGATTGACATTCACTCATTATTGTATTTTCAGAGGTTCTGTTATTCATTTCTTTCTTTCACAAATTTTGTAATAAACTTTAGTATTTTATCTCTGGTATTTGTTATCCCTCACAGTTAATATTGGCACACTGATTGTTATTTCACTCTCTGTGACTGTAACTTTAGAGAACACCTGTTGAAAAGATAGTGTGTGTTTCTGTTTTTCTGGTTTGATGTTAGCCCTTTGAGAAGGGTCATAACATATTTTGGCGACCTTATTGCCAGGATTTCCGATCCTGTAAGGTGTTCTCAGTGTGCGGTATTAATTGTGAGGGTTGTTGGCATAGGTCTAACACTTCTAGGTATTGTGTATTTGGCTTTGTAAGTTTCTTTATTTTTTCGTAATGGAGACTGCTGCTATTTTGGATGTAATCAGTGGAGAAGGCTGGGAAGAGAGGCTGGCCGATCTAAATAGGGATGAATTGAACACTGTTGCTAATTATTTTGACATAGAGTTTGACCCCTCTATCAAAAAAGGATTGTTATTGTTAACCATTTATGAAAGTGTTAAATCTGTAAAATCAGATGGTGATAGGGAGGTGAAATCGGTGGTAACTGTGGAATTGTTGGAAAGGCAAATTCAGTTGCAGACTTTAGAGTTTGAGATGGAAAAGTTTAGGGCAGGAGAGAGAGAGAAAGAAAGGCAATTCAAAAGAGAAAAATGGGGGCTAACCCGTCTTCTCCCTCTCTGTCCTCCCCTGGGTCGTCTGTTAGTCCAGTGATTAATTTGGTGCAGGAATTGAGATTTGTCCCCACGTTCCAAGAATCAAACGTGGCTGAGTTCTTTGTGTCCTTCGAGAGAATGGCTGCTAGGCTGCAGTGGCCAGTAGAACACTGGACTACCTTAATACAGAGCAAGTTTATTGGGAAGGCACAGAAGTTATATGTAACCTTGGATGAGAGTCTGGCCTCGGATTACGAGAACGTCAAGGCCATTATTTTAAAAGCATATGAGTTAGTCCCGGAGGCCTATAGACAGCGTTTTCGGAACTTGCAGAAAACTGATGATCTAACCCTTGTAGAGTTTGTCAGGCGGAAGCAACAGTTTGCCGAGGACTGGTTCAAGTCGAAGGAAGTGGACAGTTTCGATAAGTTGAAAGAATTATTATTAATTGAGGAATTTAAGCGATGTGTTCCAGATAAATTAAAATCTCATCTGGAGGAACTAAAATTTGATAAATTGCACGAGGTGGCTGTAACTAGTGACGAATATGTTTTGTCTCACAAAGTTGAATTTCAGAATACTATTTCCGAAGGTATGTCTGGTTGGAATAAGGCCAGCCATAGTAATTTTAATGAAAGGTCTTCCAGGAATAATAATAATAATAATAATGTCTCTCCCAGGAACAATAACAGTGTGTCTTCCAGGAATAATAATATTGTCTCTCCCAGGAATAATAATAATATCTCTTCTAGGAATAATAATGATAATGTATTTTCCAGGAATGCAGGGAATAATTATGACTCTGTGAAAGGTGTAGTTTGTTTCTTTTGTAAAAAAAAGGGGTCATGTTAAAAGTAGGTGTTTCGCTTTTAAGAAGTCTCGTCAGTTTCAGCAAAGACCGGTAATGGGTGTGGGAAGCAATGAAGCTACTTCTGTTAAAACCAAGACTGGAGATCAATGACTAGGTGGCAGTTTCGGTAAATTCATCTCTGATGGTTGTGTGGCAACTGTTGGTTCGTCCTTGAAAAGGAGAGTGCGAATTTTAAGAGATACGGGCGCCATGCAATCCTTAATCCTGAGAGGGGCGCTGCCAGTTGATTTTGAAGCCTCTGAGGAAGAATTTGTGACCTTGACAAGTTTTCCAGATTCTGTGGAGTCTTATCCCATCGGCGTTTTTTGTTTGGACTGTCCGTCATTTTCTGGAACCATTAAATTGGCTATTGTGAAAAAGTTCCCTGTGAAAGATATAGACATAGTTTTGGGTAACGACATTGTTTATAAAAACACTACTTGTCCTATTTTGATGGTAAACCCCGAAATTTCTGTTACTCGTTCTCTAGCTAGGGTTGTTGACGCTGCAGAGTCAACAACCAACTTAGATTTAAGTAGTCTAGAAAGTAGTAGTAGTAGCAGTAGTAGTGGTAATGTGGTAGATAATTTAGTTAAACCAAATTGGACAAGGGAAGAACTTATCAAAGCACAGAAGACTGAATTCCATAATTTACCTAAGGAGTCTGGCCCTCTGTTTGATTTGACGGTGCCTCAGTACCGAATAATTAATAAAATTCTGTACAGGTGCAGTAGGCCTAAAGAGGTGGATAATGACCAATGTGAGGTGGTTCGTCAGTTAATGGTTCCTTTTGATTTCAAGTTGAGATTGATGTCTGTGGCTCATGAAAATCATTTGTCAGGGTATTTCGGCATTCGGAAGATGGCGTTGAAACTTCTGTCCAACTTCTGGTGGCCAGGTTTGAAATCTGATGTGAAGAAGTTTGTTAACGGTTGTGGTATTGATTCCGAAGGCACTGTTAATCCCAATTCCTTTGGTGTCAGAACCTTTCAAAGAAGTTATGATTGACATAGTTGGTCCTTTGCCTAGATCACGGAGTGGGAATGAATATATTTCTACCATTATAGATAGAATGTCAAGTTTTCCTGAGGCTATTTCCCTCCGTACGATCAAAAGTATAAAGACTGTTGATGTTTTGATAAATTTCTTTACAAAGTTCGGGTTGCCTAAGGTAATCCAAAGTGATAACGGCTCTAATTTCACCAGTAGGTACTTCAAAGATAAAATGGCTGAGTTGGGGATTAAACACGTCACGTCATCTCCGTATCATCCTGAGACTCAAGGCGTTCTGGAGCGGTTCCACCAAACGTTGAAGTCAATGCTGAAGAAATATTGTTTGGCACATGGGTAAGAGTGGGATAAGGAACTTCCATATCTATTGTTCACTTTTCGTTCATCTGCAGGTCAGTCGTTGGGTGTGTCTCCTTTCAAATTAGTTTTTGGGCACAGTGTTCGTGGTCCTCTGGAAGTTATAAGAGAAGTTTGGGAAGGTGACAGTCCTAATATTAATTTGTTGGACTATGTGGCTGGACTTGGTGAGAAATTGACTAAGGCATGGGAGTTTGCTCGGAAAAGTTTGGAAAACAGCCAAGGTAAAATGAAATATTATTTTGGCAAGAAATCCAAGCCTCGTAGTTTCCCTGTAGGCGAAAAGGTGTTGGTGTTGTTGCCTTTACTAGGGGATTCATTAAGGGCTTCTTTTTCAGGTCCTTGGAAGATAATTAAGAAAGTGAATGAAGTTAATTATTTGGTGGAGACTCCTGAGCGCAGGAAGCCGTATCAACTCTGCCATATAAACATGTTGAAGAAATTTGTAGATAGGGAAAATGTGATTCCTATGGCTTTTGTCGGAAGTTTTAATAATGATGGATTCTTTTTTGGATAATTTTGATGGGAGTAAATTAGTTGACAAGGAGTGTTGGCCTTCTGATAATCAGAATTCATTGGTAAATTTTGAAAATAAAGTTATGCATTTGGATATGGAGAAATGTAGAGTGTTGAAAAAGTTAATGTATTGTTATAAGGATCTATTTTCAGATGTCCCTGGTCGTACATCAATTTTGGAGCATGACGTAGATATAGGTAATGCCCTCCCAGTCAAGCAGCCCCCCTATCGTTTGAATCCTATGAAAAGTGAGGTGGTGGATAAGGAAGTGGAGTATATGTTAAAACATGGTCTCATAGAGCCGAGTGATAGTCCTTGGTCCTCACCTGTGGTACTGGTAAAAAAAGTCTGATGGAGGGTACAGAATGTGTGTAGACTATCAGATATTGAACGAGGTGACCCGTTCCGATAGTTTCCCCCTGCCTCGTAGTGGAGGACTGTATTGATTGGTTGGGGCAAGCAAAGTACATTAGGAAGTTTGAGCTTCTTAAAGGTTACTGGCAGATGCCACTATCTAAACGTGCCAGGGCTTTGTCTGCTTTTGTCACTCCTCAGGGTTTATTTCAGTGTAAGGTGATCCCATTTGGGTTGAAGAATGCAGCCGCAACCTTTCAGAAGTTAATGAATTCTGTGGTCTATGGTTTGGAAGGTTGTGTGGTTTACATCTACGACATTGTAATTTATAGTGACGATTGGAACACTCATTTAAAGCACATGGAAGCTCTATTTAAAGTGTTGAGAAGAGCTGGTTTGGTTGTGAATTTGGATAAATGCGATTTCGCTAAGGCAGAAGTGGTGTATTTAGGGCATATAGTTGGTAATGGAAAGGTGGCTCCAAAAAGAGCTAATGTGGAAGTGGTAGAGAGGATGCCAGTCCCTTCCTGCCGGAGGGATGTCAGGAGATTCCTTGGCCTAGCTGGATACTATAGGCGTTTTGTGAAAAATTTTTCAGACATTGCAGATCCCCTTACTAACCTTCTTAAAAAACAGGTGGCTTTTGTTTGGACTGAAGATGCTCGAAAGGCTTTTGAGTCCCTCAAGAATGTTTTATTAATCTTTCCAGTATTGAGAGCCCCCAATTTTAGCATCCCCTTTTCACTTGCTACAGATGTAAGTGATGTTGGAGTTGGGGCAGTGCTACTGCAACAGGATGAGCAAGGGATATCTCATCCGGTAACCTACTTCTCGAAGAAGTTAACTCCTCCTCAGAGGAAATATTCTACTGTGGAGAAGGAAAATTTGGCTTTAATTATGTCCATTAACCATTTTAATGTTTATCTTTCTTCCACAGATTCCCCTATCCTAGTCTTAACCGACCACAACCCATTGACGTTTCTCAATCATTTTAAGAATAAAAATCAAAGGTTGGCTCGTTGGAGTATATTGTTGCAGGAATGGGACCTACAATTCAAACATATCCCTGGTAAAGACAATGTGTTGGCAGATGCTCTTTCCCGAATGGGGGTTTGAATCCTTTGGTGGCTGGATTAACAAATGTGATTTGTTCTCTCTCGTCGTTTCAGAATTTTTGATAGTTTTGTGTGGGAACGTGAGGGAGAAGACTGTTTTTGTAGGTTTTCTTGGATTGAGTTGTTGCTTATGGTAATTTGTATTGGTGTTGTCAATCGTTCTGACAGAAGATTTGACACTGTTTATGGTAATAATAAGGTTTATTGTAAAAAAGATTTAAGGCTGTGGTGATGGTGAACTATGTATTATTAAGGTGTTTAGAGAGGCAAGGAGGTTTGGGTCCTCATTACCTAAGAGTGTTAGGGCAATGTGGCCCATTATGTTAATATAAGATTTCAGGTTTATCCTCCGTGGAAAAATGAACAGTTTTGGAATCAATCATATTTCACAATTTGTGAATGGTTTTATCTTTGCTTGAGAGCCTATTGGGGAAAGTTACTTCCCAGGACTTTTTGTTAAGGTGTGAAGTGGGTGCTTTATATTATGGTGCCATTTGTGATTAAAACCAGGACAATTATGGTTATTTTAGACTCTTGTAACAGAGAAACGGTTTAGTGAAGTGAGGAATTGAGCGGTAACCTGTGTTATCTATGTTGTGTGTGTTTATGTATGTATATATTTTTCTTTTAGGTATTAAAAGAAAAAATTTTGTAAGCCAACTCTTTATGCTATGCTTCTCTCAGTAATGTTAAGCCTTCTTATCTTTGTTTGTTAACTTTAACAGATGTATTTTCAAAAGGAAAATATTGTTCCATAAACCTTGTTCCATAAGTCAATATATTGTTGCATAATTTTAATTTTTTTTTTTTTTGTAGGTGTGGAGGTGTTAGTACTTTGTGCTTTTCTTTTTGTTTTGGTTTAGATTAATTATCTGTATTTACCCTATTTTGCTGTTTACCATAGTATCCCCATCAGTAAGTTTTCTTCCTCCACGTTATTTTGAGTTTTCATTCCTGTTTTTTATCCTTGGCCTATTTATTCCCAGAGTCCTGTTTTCGGTCTCCTTGGAGCATTCCTAGGTGACTTTGGAAGTCCCTGTGCCCAGGTATGGCAGTCTGTTTCTGACCTTCGTGTTATACGACCTCTCTGGACTACTGCAAGTTTCTTTCCATAATTCTGGAAGTATTTTCTCTTATTTGCAGCTGGAGTTGTCCACAACGCTGCTACTTCTCCACTTGCTGTAGCCTTGGGCCAGTATTTGCCTGGGGGACCTCGTCGAGTGCAGGTATAAGTCTTCCCATTTTTATTAATGCTGAGGGACTTGAGTCTGTTGTGTATAGTCAGGCCTGACTTAGGACCCCGTAAGGCTATCCCTGCCTTGTAGCCTTTATCTACGGACCCTGAAGTTCTGGGACGAGCCGTCCTTATCTTATTTGTCTGCTGCTGTCACGCCCTATAGTTCATCAGTGCCTGCTTACTCTAGTCTAGAAGGATCCCTGTGGAGGTTTAGTCTCTTGGTGGCCACCGTGTTTAGAAAGGGAATTTCTATTAGTATTGTAAATTGATAGGCTTCTATCTGGCAGACATTTCTTTTCCTTTTAGAACCCCCTTTTTATTTGGTATGTGTGATTTATTTGTTCTATCTTTAATGGTGTAGGTGATTTGCCTTAATTTTGTTTTCACTGTGTGATTGACATTCACTCATTATTGTATTTTCAGAGGTTCTGTTATTCATTTCTTACTTTAACAAAGTTTGTAATAAACTTTAGTATTTTATCTCTGGTATTTGTTATCCCTCACAGTTAATATTGGCACACTGATTGTTATTTCACTCTCTGTGACTGTAACTTTAGAGAACACCTGTTGAAAAGATAGTGTGTGTTTCTGTTTTTTTGGTTTGATGTTAGCCCTTTGAGAAGGGCCATAACAATATGTATATATATATATATATATATATATATATATATATATATATATAATATATATTATTTGTGTGTTTATGTACTATATATAAACCTATATTAATCTGTTCATTTACTGATTATCCAGTGGGTTTCTTTTTTCGTCGTTTTCTTTGTGTTCTTGGAAAACTAACATGGCCAAAACTTCAATAAAATGAGTTGGATATCATATGTGATTAAAGATTAATGTGTTACGTTTCCCACCAGACTACGTGAAAAGAGATTTTTTATTTTTCTCAGGTGGAGAAAGTAAAAAATCAGTATATTATTTTGTTTGAACTATACCTTTTTGAACATTAAGTTCCTTATTTCTCCGGCCGGAAATCGATAAATGATTAATATATATCTATTATTTTAGTAACTAATAATGTTTTCACCTTTATGTAAGTTTCTGCGCGTTTTATTGCTTCGGAAAGCAGTGCAAGCTATGAAAACCTTTCTGGACCAAACTATTAAAATACTAGTTTTCAGATTCGGTCTCAAAACCTGGATAGTGAATGTCTTAAAAGATATTCTCTCTCTCTCTCTCTCTCTCTCGTGTGAGTATATAGATGAATGTCACTTTCGTACTCTGATAAATACTGATAAACAAAGATATATACTTCAGATTAAAAGGCCCACAGATGATTGGACTGAACCCAGCCTTGCCCCATGTTTGTGGGCGTTCTTTTAATCCATGACTTTGTTTTCTTATAACAGGAAGATCAGTTCAAATACGTCTTCACGCTTCGAATATGTACTAAATTCTTGTGGCTGTCATTTCTGCCATTATTAAAGCAATGCAAAAAGAGAAATATTCAACACCAAATTCATGTTAACTTGGATTTTTTACTTTCTCCACCTGAGAAAGAAAACATCTCTTTTCTCAATATCAGGAAGAAATATCACTCGAGAAAATACTAGGAAAGAAATAATTACAGTTTCGCGCAATCCTATTTGCTTCATTAAAGGAGCTTTCACTGGCTGCTCGTACGAGTAAGAGGCTAACTCAATCCAACATCATCGGAAAAGGTTTTTTTTTTTTTTTTTTTATTGTGACAAAGAAATTCATGGAATCTCTTTTATACTGATCTTTGAGTATTGGTCTGTGATGACGACACGAAGACGTTTCGGTTACATTTATGGATTGCATCAATTTCACTGTTCATTAGGGCTATCAAAAATTCCTGTTCCTAATTAAGGAGGTTTATGAGTTATCAGCCCGAAATTCAGTACTTTAGGAGATTCGATGTAATGTCTACATATTTCATGAAGCACAACTATTTCATCGTCATTTTAGAGACAAATCAGGCTGTATTTATTGTCTTGATTTTACTTAGAAATCATGCATCATTTAGCTAGACAAAAGACATACTTATTTAAATTTTTCCTCTCGCGTTAGATCGCAACTTTCCCATGAAATGATAAAACTAAGTTTTTATGACAATATTAATTCATCAATACCCAGAGAACAGTTCAGTAATATTGAAATTAGACATTTAAAATAAATGACAACTATAAATGTTGCAAGAGTTGAACATTTATAGATGAGTTAATTTTTTATTTAAATCTAAAGCTCAGTACCTCCAATCGCTTCAGCTTTCAATACCTTAGTGTCGGATTTATATGAAAATGTATTATTACTAAGATATAATGTTATGTTTCGGAAAAAAAACTATTTTTCATTATAGATATCTTGCATTTATATTGATATCAGTCTGAAGTGGATTTTCGAGCATGTTAAGAGAGAGGGACAGAATCCAAAACATAAAGCCTGTATATATAATTAAGAATTTTTGGGAAGAAGGATTAAAGTTACTCAAAGAAAAGGTGGAATAAAAGGCCATATAATTAAAAGGCACGAAATACAAATGACTTGCAAGTGAATTTTCTATGAGTTTTCTCGCACTGGATTCAACCTTTAAAGGAATAATGTTATCTGCAAGCTACACACACACACATATATATAAATATATATATATATATATATATATATATATATATATATATATATATATATATATGTATATGTATAACGTGTGTGTGTGTGTGTGTAACTTGCAGATAACATTATTATACGGAAGTAACGCTTGCAACAATATATGTATACATCTATATATATATATATATATATATATATATATATATATATATATATATATATATATATATATAGATGTATACATATATTGTTGCAAGCATTACTTCCGTATAATCACATTGAAGGACCTCCAGCTGTTATCAACGCTTCACGACCCCCAAACTAGCTGGGCACCTGCATATTCCCACCTACATTCGGTCAAATTCCCTAGGGACGCAATACCTTCTTTAACACTTCCTCTCAAGCGGCCAACCCCTCTCGACCCTGTCACGGACCATTGAACTTTGACCTGACCCTAACCCTTATTGCACCTAGTAACTCCGCCCACTCTCAACCTCTCCTCCACAGCGTTTTTATCTTTCAGCATTCCCTGGGGGATTCAAAGCATCCTCCCTTGACAAAGAAACAGTGGAAACCACCATTTGAAAACATCCTAGGTGGCGGCTGCAGATCGGGATATAAGGGCCCAGGATCGCCAGTATAGTGGGTTCCTACAGACCAGTACAGTAAGAAGCCATACAGGAGAAAGCTGTACAGTTGGAAGAAGGCTCTAGTCACTAAAGATCTATGCTGTAGCTATTCACTTGGACTCAGTTGTCCACTGTTCGAGTTGAGAGAGACTCACCTGGCCTAGTGCCTTGTTTTACACTATAGAAGCATACAAGACCTTACCTAACGGACTCATACTCCAGACGAATCCCAAACTCACCACCACAGCCAGCACCTACTACCATCAGTTATGTGATCAGTCTATCCAGTCGCACCCTACTTACTCCCTTCATTGGCAGCAAGAAGATAGCAGCTTCCTCAGCCATCATCCCCAATGGCTCACACTACAACGAAAGTCAAGTCCACCGATGTATCAGGTATTAAGCCAAGAGAACTGTATTTTCGATTTAAACCAGTGTCTGTAATCCCAGCTCTCATTCCTAACCAACCTTTCTGAACATTCCCCAAAGTCCCATTCCTGTGAAAACGTGACCCAGTGCAGTTACATAAATCTCTCTTTGCAGTGATATAGTCATATTTTAATAGTGTTTCTAGTTGTTTTCTTGACATCAAGCTCTTGAGTAAATATTTCTCTGTTTGAAACCAAATCCGGAATTTAATAATGTTGTTTTGCACTTGCGCCCCAAAACTGAAATAAATTCTTTGCAACATTCCTAGTCTCAGTGGCTACAACTCTAAATATCTTGCAGGCATACCAGCAGTGCTGTTGTGCTTACCTGTGTGTCAATTGTAAACGTAACATTTCACACATGTCATAGACGCTATTATTTGAGTGTTACTTTGTCTCTAGCTGTTCTGTGTCAGACCCGTCGAAGGAAATCAGTTTTACTAAGTATTAATTTTAGAATTAGTTCTAGATAAGAGCTGGAAAAGAGCTAGAAAAACATTTTATTCAACTAATGACAAACTTGAATTTAGTAAGCATAACATTCTAAAATTACCCTATGATGAAAGGCTTTTAGATATTCCTAGAATTTTGAAGCTTTTTAACATAAATGTTGTTTTCAGTAATATTAATGTCAAGAGTTTAGTAATAAAAAATTCTCCTAAAGATCTTCCAGGCTGCATATATGAAATTCCTTGTAAAAAGTGTGATAAAGTCTATTGCGGACAGACCGGTAAATCTCTTTCACAACGTCTCAAACAGCACCAATATTCTGTGAGAACTGGGCAAATATCGAATGCATTATTCGTACATATGAGAGATTTAGATCATCCTATTAACTGGAGTCAAGCAAGAGCCTTAATCCCATGTAATGACACAGTTCAAAAGAATATCATTGAATCTTGTTTCATCAAGTCAAATAATGGAAATGTTCTAAATTTAAGTCTTGGTTTATTTAAACTTGATGCCTTCATAATGAAAAAAAAGTTGTAGATAAATATAAGCGACAAAATTAATATATTCAGTTTTTATATGTTTTGGACTGTAAGGATACTTTGTACTTTCGGTTTGGGTTAAATCTGTTTAGGTTTGTGACCGTGTGATATCCGATAATCCTGGATTATCTCTTTAATTTTTACCCTTTTGACAATTAACCATCTGGTATTCTTGATCTTGTGTACCTGAGACCTTTCTCTCCGATTGTATTTCATTCGTTCCTTGACAATGTCTAGTAAAGACGTAAGCGCTTGGATTTCTGACTATCATTTTTCTGCGGTATTCGCTTATTTAATGAAGTCATGTGCATCTACTGTGATTTATTAAGCATATATAATATATGTATAATATACATATATATATATATATATATATATATATATATATATATATATATATATATATAGTATCTGTATACACATGCATATTTATATGTCAAAAGCAGAGGATTTCCAATGAATTATCAAAGTTTAAAAGCTGTTCCTTCAAGAACTGAGAGATCAACAAAGTTAGAATCCTCTCCTTAAGAGGATCAATCTTTTCCTCTCAACCACCATCTTGATAAGAGTTGCCAGTGTTATTACGGTCTTGTAGAATTTGAGTCTTCGGGGTAAAGAGCATCCGTGGAGCTGTATAACGCAATGAGAAAAATGAGGAGAAAGAAGAGAGGAATTAAAAGATTGTGAGGGGCAAAAGAAATGAAGGGGGAGATGAGTTATTGGAAGATTATATAAATTTTCTAATAGTTATAAAAATTAAGCGTAATGCATAAGATGTTAATATTGAGAGAGAGTCAGTCTTGAAAACTTCAAAAACACGAATGCTGAGAGAGAGAGAGAGAGAGAGAGAGAGAGAGAGAGAGAGATGTATTTCTGGAATTGAAAATACTCCTCCCTATTTCATAATGAACACTTCTCAATATTTCATAATGAACACTTCTCATTATTTCATAATGAACACTTGAGATATGTATATCACACCTTTCCCATTTAAATGGGGATTTCATAACATGTAATGCATGTTAGCTGGATTTTTTCTTATAATCTGCAGCTTGAATTAAGACTGGCTAAAGGGGCAACGCCTGAGATGTTAAATAATTTCTCCTACACCTCAAAAATTATAATTATCCCTCTGCGTTCTACCCAAGCCCGTTCTAAAAATACCACATGCGAATCTTATTCCTTTGTAAAATGCAAATGACCTTTTGACAGCAAGGATCCTATTATGAAATTCATGAATATGAGAGGCTTTTGAATATAACGAAAGTTTTAATATATATATATATATATATATATATATATATATATATATATATATATATATATATATATATATAATGCAAGGTGTTACTTTTTATTTACTCTAGTGGAAGTAAAAGATGAGTGTAAATTCATAAATTCATTCAGAATTTTGGGCGCCCATATTATTCTGAGAGGGACATTAAGGAATGGGAGATTTCTTACATCATATGTTAGCTCGAAAGCTCAATATTGACAGTGTTTGATAGAGCAAGGAGAACAGTTGTAGTCCTAAAAAAATAATAAAAAAAAGTAAATAAATAAAATTAAAAATTGGTGTTCTTATCGTAACCAGACATCATTCCCGTCATCAGCTCGTCATGTTTCGTGCTTGATATAATTTGCAGCATCACTGTTGTGAATGGCTATGTATGTGTGTATATAAGACCCCATCCGAAGATTTCCTTCAGAATCCAAAATACTACTAGATAAACTTGTTAAAAAAAATTTATATCCCTCATCTGCACATACTTTCCAAACTTTGGTCAGCCGTGACTGAGTTCCCGTCATCAGCTCGTCATATTTCGTGCTTGATATAATGAGCAGCATTATTGTTGTGAATGATTACATACGCAGAGAGTAATGCAGTATATAGTTAATTCTAAGTCTTTGAGTCCAAAGATAAATATAGCAGCAGGCACCTATTTTTATTAACATAAAATGCACCTACGACAAGACACAGATAAAGAATGAGAAGTGGTGGAGAATGGAACTGCGCACTAGAGAGATGGAAAAAACTTCTTCTTCCAAAGTAAATACAATTAGATTTAGGTTAAGCCTGAAAAAACACGAAATAAATAGAATAAACTTTGTAATACATAAAGCCTATCGTTATCTTACATAAAAGTGATTTCTAAGGTAAACTTTCATTCAAGCCATTGAAAGAAAAGGAAAGTTCAGAAATTATAGGTCACCTAATAGTATAATTCTAAGTCTGAACTTTGAGTGAAAGTCAATAACCAAAGTCGGATTTCAAAGACGAATTCGTGTTCTATTTAAAGCATTTCGTGTTTTTTCAGGGATTAACCTACATTTGATTGTATTTACTTGAGTCTGAATTGGAAGAGGAACTTTTTCTCCTTCTCTCTTATGCTCAGCCAAATTCTCCACTATGCTCTCTCTCTCTCTTTGTAAGAAATGTTAGAGGAGCATTTCATATTAATAGATATTTTCGACTTTGACAAAGGAAATCTTCCGTCCTTCAACTATAGATTTTAATAAAGAGTTTCATTTATATAAAGCTGAATGCACATAACCATATTTAATCACCTCCTTTTACTTGCAATAGTTTTTGTCTTCAACTTTCTTGCCTGTTTGTTTCATAGTTTATTGGTAATGCAAGTAAAGTTAGCTAGTGATAACTTTCGCACGTTCCACTCCAAATGATTTCAGTACCAATTTTAGTTTCCTGTGAATTTCTCAGCTACTATGCTAAGGTAAACCAACTGAGAGTGCTTTACCCTAATTGCAAATGAGTGGAAATTATTCTATGTTTGCATACACACATGCACACTATATATATATATATATATATATATATATATATATATATATATATATATATCTATATATATATATATATATATATATATATATATATATTATATATATATATATACAGTTTCTCATGTATGTCAGTCAGTCTGCTGAGTGAAGGACGTTGAGTCGAAAGATCTTGCAGCTACTACAGCGTCTCTTTCCTTCGTCGCTTATACTTCATTCATGCTATATATATATATATATATATATATATATATATATATATATATATATACATATTTATATATATACATATATATAGCATGAATAAAGTATAAGCGACGATAGGAAAGAGAAACGCTGAAGTAGCTGCAAGATCTTTCGACTCAACGTCCTTCACTTAGCAGTCTGACTGACATACATGAGAAACTAAGAGGACAATGAAGGGTCATATAAGTGACAGATAGGGATTATAAGGAGATAAGTACCTAGAATCCAACACACCTGGAGAATTAGTAACCTTCCCAAACGAACATAAACATGGGTACAATTTAAGAGGTTTACAAAAGATTAAGTCCAACTGCTCAGACACAGGGACAAGACAATTAAAGGATTATTCAGGGCAGCAACTGACCACATTCAAACCTTTGGTAAACAAAAACTTATTTACAGAACATTAAACTTACATATACAAAGAAAATATCTATAAGGCAACTAATTTGTATTTAAGTCTGTGATTGTATCTTTGAGGTCATTCTTAAACATGTTACAAATACAAGGGTCTAAATGAAACAGGTCACGACTAATATTAAAATTACAATGGGATGCAAGTTGTATAATGGCAGATTCTAAGAGATTTCGTGATGAGACAGCTTTTGATCTTGCAATTACTGAACTACCAATCCAATTCATCCAGTGGTTGTTTTCGCTTAAATGCATGAATATTGCATTAGATCTTTGCCCAGTTTTGACAGAATATTTATGCTGCTTGATTCTTAATTTTAAGCTCTTGCTAGATTGCCTGACAGAAAAGGAGGGGCAGTCCATACAAGAAATTTTATATATTATGTTGTTGCTTTCCCTGGGGCCATTTTTAATTAATATTCCTTTTAGTGTGTTATTATATGAAAAACACGAGGTTGACCTTAAATGATTTTAACAATAATTATCCTTATAATCCCTATCTGTCACTTATACGACCCTTCCTTGTCCTCTCAGTTTCTCATGTATGTCAGTCTGCTAAGTGAAGGACGTTGAGTCGAAAGATCTTGCAGCTACTCCAGTGTTTCACTTTCCTTCATGGCTTATACCATTATTTATGCTTTTATCACGTTCCTAACTTTCGGGATTCAGTTATATATATATAGTGCATGTTTATAATTCTGATTATAATGTCTTTTTAACATAGTTAATGCGTTCCAGTTTTTAATCCTTGTATTCTTTGATATTTCTGGTCATTAGTACAATATTTTTCTGTATGGGTCGTGGGAATAATATCTAGTAAAAACTGGGGCGCGGCTGAAAAAGTTTGAAGAACCCTGCCTTATATGGTAGTCACTGATAGATAGTTTGAGAACATAATTTATTTGCTACATAGTAAAAGCCAGCCTATAATAGATTTTGTGACATACACACCATCCTTTCTCTTATTTTTAGTTATGCACTGTATTTAGCATAATAAATAAGAAATATGCACTGTATTTAGCATCATAAATAAGAAATAAATACACAATAAATAAACATGATTTAGTTTAATGAATAAGGCATAAATAAACAATGAATACATTCTGATTGTTTGAATGTATCTTTTATCATATAATATACTAAACATGAGCACAGTATTTAGCATAATAAATACGAATTAAATACATAATAAATAATACATAATAAATATAATTTGGTATAATAAGAAATAAGTAACACAATAAATAAATATGATTATTTGTAGGTATTAATATCGCATAAAATACCAAAGATATGCACAATATTTAGTATAGTTAAAATACGCATTAAATATCACAATAAATGTAAATACACATAGGGCATAGGGCATGGGGCGGTATGTGCTAGCGCTTATAGTGGGGGCCAGTCCATACGTGGAGTCTGTGACTCCTTGGCTACTGTTATTAATCAGTTATATAGATAAAAACAGGTGGAAGGAAGCTGAATTTTATATAAGTCAGAACTACTAATTTACAACCAAGACTACTTGATTCCTCTCTATAATTCAGCCAGTGATAAAAAGACAGAGTTTTCGCATTCAGCGAAAATATCTACTGATTTCAGTTTCCCCAATCATCGAAAGTAACGGTCGGTCTAATAGACCGGCTACTCTTTCTGTATATGTATTCTCAGCGTGTATAATCAAGCACTGAGTCCGTAACAAAAGATTCATTGACCACACAACTTCCAATCGCAGTTAAGACAAAGGGGCAGTGTTCCAATGCGGTGGAATCCTGATTTACATACTATTCTACACAGAGTACTCTCTCCGTCCCATTCGTGTTAGTTTGCATATAATATATATATATATATATATATATATATATATATATTATATATATATATATATATATATATATATCATAATAACTTTAGCACGTGATTCATTTATCACACATCCATAAGTGAAAAATAAGAGGCGGGGTGGAGGTCCTGACCGGTTTCGACTTTATTTCCAAGTCATTGACGAAGGACTGATACATAGTATTAGCAGTCTCACACACACACACACACACACACACACATATATATATATATATATATATATATATATATATATATATATATATATATATATATGCATAACTGAATCACGAAAGTTAGGAACGTGATAAATCCATAAATAAAGATATATGCCACCAAGGAAAAATAAACAAAGGAGGATCCGCCAGACCTTTCGACGTTAAACGTCCTTTACTGAGCAGAAACTGATAGAAATGCGGCAAAAGACAATACAAGAAGATTCGTATAACTGACAGATAGGGATTATAAAGAGATTAGTACCTAGAATCCGACACACCTGGAAGATGAGGAACCTTCCCAAACAAGCATAAACAATGGGTGCAATTAAAGGTTTAAGACAATCATCTCAGATACAAGGACAAGGCAATTAAAGGATTATACGTGACAGCTATTCAGAACTTGGTAAACAAAACCATATTCACAATACATGTCAGATATACATTACAACAAAGATAACTCTAAGGCAACTGATTTTTATTTAAGTCAGTAATTATTTCTTTGAGGTCATTCTTAAACATGTTACAAATACAAGGGTCTAAATGAAAAAGGCCACGACTAACATTGAAATTACAATGAAAAGTAAGTTGTATTAAAGCAGATTCTAAAAGATTTCGTGATAAGACATCTCTTGACCTTGCAATTACTGAACTACCAACCCAATTTATTCGGTGGTTGTTTTCACTTAAATGAATGAAAATTGCATTAGATGTTTGCCCAGTTTTTACAGAATATTTATGCTGGCTTAGCCTTACTTCTAGGCCTTTGCTAGACTGTCCGAGATAAAATGAGGGACAATCCATACATGGAATTTTATATATTATGTTGTTGCTTTCTCTGGGACCATTTTTTATTAACATTCCTTTTAGTGTGTTATTATAGGAAAAAACAAGGTTGACATTAAAAGCTTTTAACAATGATTTAATGGTTTTAAATCCGTTAAAATAAGGCAAACTGAGAATGTTCTTAGAATTTTCTTTCTGCGTGTTACTTACACTATAAAACTTTTTGTGGGCTTTATTATGGGCTTTATTATAACAAATATCTAATATATGTGAAGGATAGCATAGAGAACCATTTCAATGTAAATTCAGTATTAATAGGAAACCGACCAACAACTTAACTTATGTTCATTTCTTCTCAGGCCACCATCTTAACATAAAAATATCAATTTTTTCCTCTATGTTTTTACGAGCATTGCGCATTGTCAGTCCACAATATTTGGATCAAGAAATTGAATATATAAGAAAAATAGGGAAAGATTTATGCTATCCTTCACATATATTAGATATTTGTTATAATAAAGCCCACAAAAAGTTTTATAGTATAAGTAACACGCAGAAAGAAAATTTTAAGAATATTCTCAGTTTGCCTTATTTTACTGGATTTGAAACCATTAAATCATTGTTAAAAGCTTTTAATGTCAACCTTGTTTTTTCCTATAATAAAACACTAAAAGGAATGTTAATTAAAAATGGTCCCAGAGAAAGAAACAACATAATATATAAAATTCCATGTATGGATTGTCCCTCATTTTATCTCGGACAGTCTAGCAAAGGCCTAGAAGTAAGGCTAAGCCAGCATAAATGTTCTGTAAAAACCGGGCAAACATCTAATGCAATATTCATTCATTTAAGTGAAAACAACCACCGAATAAATTGGGTTGGTAGTTCAGTAATTGCAAGGTCAAGAGATGTCTTATCACGAAATCTTTTAGAATCTGCTTTAATACAACTTACTTTTCATTGTAATTTCAATGTTAGTCGTGGCCTTTTTCATTTAGACCCTTGTATTTGTAACATGTTTAAGAATGACCTCAAAGATATAATTACTGACTTAAATAAAAATCAGTTGCCTTAGAGTTATCTTTGTTGTAATGTATATCTGACATGTATTGTGAATATGGTTTTGTTTACCAAGTTCTGAATAGCTGTCACGTATAATCCTTTAATTGCCTTGTCCTTGTATCTGAGATGATTGTCTTAAACCTTTAATTGCACCCATTGTTTATGCTTGTTTGGGAAGGTTCCTCATCTTCCAGGTGTGTCGGATTCTAGGTACTAATCTCTTTATAATCCCTATCTGTCAGTTATACGAATCTTCTTGTATTGTCTTTTGCCGCATTTATGTCAGTTTCTGCTCAGTAAGGACGTTTAACATCGAAAGGTCTCGCGGATCCTCCTTCGTTTATTTTTCCTTCGTTGACTATGGGCGATTTATATTTAAGCGATATAGAATATCATCTAATAACTTATCAAACATTCTTGGAAATAAATAGGAATTCTACCTATTCAAGATAATATTTTTTAGATGTATATAAGAATTCCTCTCAGATATTTACATTATTTGTTACACCATTATTGTAAGACTGCTATTCAGAAGAAATAAATATCTTTGACAAGGGAACGTTCTGTCCCTCGTCAATGGGGGTAGCTTCATGGAGAGTTTCCGTGTCGCTGTCATCAGTCAGAATCTCATCCAACTCCGACTCCTGTAGGTGGAAGTTGACATTTTCCCTGTCCTGAATGTCTGCAGGAGTGGTTGTAGGAGTGGCTGTAGGAGTCTTTTCCGGGCCGAAAGAAGGTCCTGCAAGATGTGACGTTGATGGTCCCTTCCTTGGTCGTTTTAGGAGGTTCGGCATCTTGAAGGGCGCTGTGGAGAGCTTGAAGGAAACTGCTGGTCTTGGGAGACGGAAACAACAGCTGACCTGAGGGCGCCGACCTGACCTTTTATACCACGTTACAGCGTTGCCATGTCGTACAGGGTTGTAAATGTGTGAATCGGTTTCGCCGTAGGTTACAGTGCAATTAGGAGGCCCGCGTGCTTCGCCGCGGAAAGAAAACAACGACGGCGAACGATGCTGGTGACCCTAGCGCTTACCCCGCAGCAGTCACTGTGGCTCCCACGTGCAATGCCTGGAGCTACGTCAGGTGACATTTGGCGTGACCACCCACGACTTGTTTTGAATATTTCAAAACTGGAGTGGGCTACGGCGACCTAGTGGGTGGAGCTTAGCGCCCGGACGACCCGTCACTGTACGTCTACGATTTTACGCATGTTTTACGTTACATTTACGGTTTACTGACGTAAGCTGTTGCCAACTACCAATTTCCGCTCATGCGTGGGCGTGCGTGCGTTGATTCGTGAATGTGTGACCTTAGCATAAGGAACAAGTGAGCCTCCAACTAAAAGAGGATCAGCTAATTGAGTTGTCAAATGATAAGGGATTAAAATCTCTGTTTAAAAGTAGTATAACAATATACCTGCATTTTGGATTCACACCCGTGGAGAATTTCCTGAACTAAGTGCCACTGCTTTGGAGCTGTTAATGCCATTCTTTTCAACTTACCTGTGTAAAGCAAGGTTCTTGGTATTGGGGATTCAATAAAAACTAAATATAGAAAAAGAATGAATATAAAATCACCACTTCATCTTGCACTTAAAGGCATTGAACCATGTCTTGAGAAACTTGTTTCAGCCAAGCAAGCACAGAAATCTCACAAATTTAGCCACCTGGTAAGGCTAACTAATATATAAGTGCTTTTGATTGTCTTTATATTTAGACCCTCTAGGATTTCTGAGTCTTAAATCCACCCAAGAACCGGTTAAATTATGAATTATAATACTTTTGCACAAACATGAAATTATATAATATTTGAATGGGAAAATATGAAGCATGATTTGGATAAGTGTATTTTCTATTGTTCATATATCTAAGCCTATTTCTCATTTCATTTGTTATTTATGAATATTACATTTTGGTGTATTGATAGTTCCTTGTAATACAATTGAATACATGAGTCTGTCGCCATGACTCCCACTTCTATTGCAGTATTCTTTTTTTTTACCACCATGGTATGCATTTGATTTGGAATTTTTCTTAATCAATTTACTTTTAATAATTGAAACATAATATATATCATGATTACGTGGCATTCTCGCATAGAAATTGAACTACCAAAAAAATAAATAAAATCTGCTGAGGATATGTGCATTTGTTATGGTTTTGGGTGTTTTTGATGATTATTTAGACTAATTAAATGCCAATATATGCCTGGATGTACGGACTGGTCCGCAAAACTTGTTGTACTCTCTTGATTGCTCCATGAAGTTGAAAAGGCTGGGAACCACTGGATTAGGGAGTACTATCTATTGTTTTCGGTTTTTTTACATTTCGCCCCCTTCCCACCCCTTCTCAACCTCCCTTCCTATCGCGGCTGAACTTGGACCTAGATGGCATCAGGAGTATCACTATTTATCTCAGCAACCTCAAAATCTATGAATTAGACCCTAACATCTGTCGTTTTAGGTTATTTTTACATGTCACCCACTTCCACACCTTTCCACCTCTCTCCCTGTTGGGGCTGGACTTGGACTTGAAGGCATCGGGAGTGTCACAGCCCATCTCAGCAACCTCAAAAACTATGGTTTAAACACTAATATTTGTCATTTTCATTTATTTTTGCATTTTACCTACTTCCCACCCTTTTCACTGGCCCCCCCTGCCATTGGGGCTGAACTTGGACTTGAAAGGCATCGTGTCACTCATCATCTCAGCGACCTCAAAATGTATGGAATATACACTAATATCTCTTGTTTTCAGTTATTTTTACATCACTCCCTTCAGTATTGGAGCTGAACTTGGACTTGAATGGCATCAGGAGTGTCACTATTCATATCAGCGACCTCAAAAACTCGGGGTAAGACTCTAATATCTGTTGTTTTCAGTTATTTTAATGTCAACTCCTTCCCACCCCATTTCTCCACACCCCTTCCCTGTTGGGGCTGAACTTGGACTTGAAGGACATCTGGAGTGTCACCATTAATCCAAGCAACATTAAAATCTATGGATTAGACACTAATATCTTCAGTTTCAGTTATTTTTACTTTTCACACCTTCCCCAGAACCCCTTTGGTGACAGTGATGTCTAACCCCTATAGTATTCTTTCCCAGATGCTAAGTTACATGTATACCAAGCTTGGTTGAAATTGTTCAAATCATGTCAAAGTGTATGTGGCACATACACATATACATAAATCCATTTGTATATTTTAATATAATTATATATATATATATATATTTATGTATATATATATATATATATATATCTATATATAATATATATATATATATTATATAATTATACAAGGTTATTAAAGGGTATCTGAAGCATCACTTTTCATCTCAGCAACCTTGCAAACTATGGTTTAGACACTAATATCTGTCGCTTTAGATTATTTTTACGTTACCCCATTCTCATCCCCCTCCCTAACAGAGCTGAACTTGGACTTGAAGGGTCTCGGGAGTGTCACTATTCATCTCAGTGACCTCGCAAACTATAAATTAGACACTAATATCTGTTGTTTTCAGTTATCTTTATATATCACCTTCTTCCTACCCCTTTTCACACCCCCTACCTATTATGGCTGAACTTGGAATTCAAGGGCATCAGGATGTCACTATTTATCTCAGCAACCTCAAAAACTATGGATTTGACACTAACATCTGTCGTTTTTGGTTATTTTTCATCACCCATTCCCACCCCTTTTCACCCTGCCCCTCCCAATTGGGGCTGAACTTGGACTTGAAGGGCACTGGGAGTGTCATTAATAATCCCAGCAACCTCAAATACTATACATTAGATGCTAATATCTGTCATTTTTAGTTGTTTTTATTTTCACTACTTTCCAAACCCCTTCCCCACACAACACCCCTTTTAGTGCGAATGATGTCTTATCCCCACAGTATGAAGAAGTGATAATGGTTGTTTATATTTGACGTCTCCGAAGATTGCATGAAAGAGAGAGAGAGATTGGTGGAGGAATAAATGGAAGTGGTTGCATGGCAGTCATAAGCGTGTGTCTATTGTGGTGCTCTGTTGTGTATATCAGTGCCAAGCGATGGTGACGAGCATTGGGAGGAGTGAGAGTGTCTGTGAGGAGAGCCGGTGCTGCTTGGTCAGTTTTGGGAGCAGTGTAATTGATGGTCATCTATTTTGTGTTTTTTGGAAGCTGTTGTGTTGTGCCTATGTTGTTCAGCTTGTTGTGCTTGTGTGTTAGTTGTGTTGTAGATGAGTTGTGAGTTGTTGAGTGTTGTTGTTGTGGTTCCTTGATGTTGTAGGCGGTGTTGACTTGTTGTGTTAGTAGCGGTTTTTGGTGCTGATAGTGATTGTTGTGCAGTGGCCTTTGTTGAGTAGTTATTGAATGGTTGTGTGGTTGTTGTCCTTGTTCGGTTGTTTGTGTGTTGCATTACGATGGCTAGCCTAGCCTAGCCTAGCTATATATCTAGTGGACAGCAGCGCAGCTCCTCACCCTGAGTCTGAGGTGAGTACATGTGTTTGTGTTTTGAATTTTTTGTTTATAGCTTGTGTAATCCCGCCACATTATTTTTGGCACTCAACTTGGGGCTGCTGGTGTGACAGCTGCAGGACAGTTGGTGTGGTGGGTTGCATGATTGATGAAGAAATGAGTATGGAAGATTTGACTGAAGTGGAGAGGCTGAAGGAGGAGTTGAGGTTGGAGAGAGAAGTGAGAGGACGATTGGAAGTAGAGAATGAGAGGTTGAGGGTAGAGTGTGAGGAGCTGAAGAATGAGTTGGAGGAGATTAGAGGAGTGCTAAGGAGCGCGAAAGTAGAAATGAAAGGAGAGGTGAAAGGAGGGGAAGAGAAAATGGTTGAGAAAATGGACGAAAAATTCGGAGTAATGATGAATGCAGTGCAGGAGATGATAAAGGGATTCATGGGAGAGGGAGCAGTAGGAGGTAGGCCTACTGGGTCTTGTGATGGGCCAGGAGCAATTAAGAAAGTGAAAGAAATAGTTGATGAGAGTACGAGTGACGAAGGTGATTTGGTTGTGATAAGTAAGGGAAAGAAGGCGAAGACACAGGATAATGATAAACCTGAGGACAAGAATAAGAAGGAGGCTGAGGAAAAGAAGAAGACTAAAGGAAAAAAAGGCTAGTAGGGAGGACAGACAGGTTGAGACTAGGACTGAATCGTTGGGGAAAGGGCTGAGAGTGATTTAGATAGCGGTGAGTGGAAACAAGTAGGTAGAAAGAAGGGTAAGAAGAGCGTATTCAAGAACATGGATGTTAGTATGGTAGTTGATTTGTTGTATTTGGACGAGGTTAAAAGGGATAAGAATGGAAGTAGCGAAAGTGAGAGTGAGAGTGAACAGGAAGTACGAAAGGCTGTGTATATGAGAGAGGTACCCCGATGTGCACAATACGAGGAATATGGTAGTAGGGATATAGGGGACTTTTTTAAGGAATATGAATATTGTGTGGGTAAGTATGGGGATAATAACAGTCTGGGCAAGAGAGTTGGGTAGCTTTTTGACAGGATTTTTACTGAGTATGTATGGGGTAATGATGAGTGTGGGGAATGTACCTTATGAGAGTGAAAGCCAGGATTGTGGAACAGGCAAAGAGGATAAAGAGTAGTGTTAGATATAGGAGAAAACACGATTTTGATGAGGCAAGAATGAATGTTGGAGAGTCGTTGTCAATGTATGTGTGCTGGTTGGAAACACTAGCTGGGAAAAAAGTTTGGAAACAAAAACATAAATTGGTGTAAAGAGTTACTGATGAAGTTGTTGGTGACTGTGTCTGAGAGTGTGTATGAGTTTATAAATCTGAAACGTAAGGAGAAAATGCGATGCATGAATGAAAGGTTGACATGGAATGACATATTAGAAATAGTAGAGGATTACGAGTTAGATAGGTGTATGAAAGAGAGTAGAAGTATTAGTGTTAGGACTGAAGTAGCTGATGTTATACCAAAGTTTAAGCTATAGGGAGGCAGTTTTAGATGGGCCAAGGCGGATGGCAGAGCGAGGGGTTGATAGAAGTGTCAGAGCAACTAACGTAAGTATAGTTAACCCTAAGAGAGATCGGAGTGCAAGCGTTGGAAGAGTAGGGTCAGTTAGTCATGAATGAGAGCAGCAGTGTTACAAATGTGGAAAGCCAGGACACAAGAAGAGTGAATGTCTGCGGGGATTATAAGCGTGCTTCGGGTGTGGGCAAACTGGGGAATTAAGTAAGCGAGTGTAAGAAAGATAGGGATATTAAGTGTTACAGGTGTGGACAGGCAGGGCACATAGTGAGTGGATGTCAGGGTACCTGTGTGAATGTGATTTGCGGTAATTGTAGGAAGAACAGGCATTATGTTAGGATGTGTAAAGAACAGCATGCGAAATGTGTTGAATGTGTAATGGAAGGTCGTGCAGCGAGTGTGTGTAGGCGAAAGAGGACAAGTCAGGCTGGGAGTTCGGGAAACTAAGTACAAAGGGGATTCAGTTGGGTGGGTCCTCTGGTGTGCGGGGAGTAAGAGTAATGCATGTGCGTGAAGGATTGTTGCATGAAAAAGGGTTTGTAGGAAGAGCTCATGTATGTATAAGTGTAAAAGTGAGATGCAAATGGTTGTGTTTGGTTGCTTTGATTGATACCGGGTGCAGTGTCGATGTTCTTTTTAAGAATGGATGTGACAAGTTACAGAGTGAGTGTGAAATTAGGAAATGTAAAGGGGAGGTACGAGGAATAAGAAATTTAGGTATGCCTGTGGTGGGATTGTTACATGAAAATGTAGAAATCGAAGGGGTAGTGATGGATGAAAGTGACTTTTATGTGATTGAGGGAATGCGTGATAAGTATATGTTGTTAGGGTACAGGTTCCTGAAGAAGTGATTGAATTGCATAGGAAGGGGAATGTACTGGAGAGTTGTACTTGGACAAGGATGGAGGGGTAAGCAGCAAAATATGGAAGGGAGTGCCATTGTTTGCGAAAGAGAGTGTAAAAGTGCTGCGAGAAGTCGGAAAAGTTGTTAGTGTGAAAGTTAGGAGATCTTGAAGTAATACATAACTTAATAGTTATAGGATAAAATGATATGACAGCTTGTTTTTTTATAGGGATAGATATTTTGAGGATGCATGATATAGGCGTAGATATAGGAAACGGAATTCTTAGAAAGGGGGCCAGAAAAATAGCTAGGATTCAAGATAGTATTGTATTTGTAGCGAACTTTGTGGGTATGATTAATATTGCTAGGAGTGAGAATGATCTGTTGAGTGAGGAAGAGATTGAGGAAATGCAAGACAAGTGCCGCGAGATAAGTATGTTGCGACAATGTGTTTCGAGAGGAGTGCGTGTGGAAGATTGGCCATGTGAGTTGGATGTATATAAGAGGGTTGCCAAATGGTTTGTAGTGTGTAAAAACATAGTATATTTTTTACATCAGCAAGGGGTGTATGACAGGGAAATGTATGTGCTGGTGTTTGCTGTTGAGTCAGCTGTGAGTATGTGTTTGTTGGTGCATGATCGGTTTGGCAATATGGGGAAAAATAAGTTTTGGGAATGCATGAGAGAGAGATTTTATGTGCCTGGGTTGAATAAGATATGTATGGATGCAGATGTCACATGTGAAGACTGTCAGACGGGAAAGTATCAGTGTGCAGATACAAGTCCGCCTGTGTTGCGATTGCAGATGAAAGAGCCTTTTGAAATGCTTGTGATTGATTGTGTTTCTTTGCCGAGGACTGTGAGAGGACATGTGGGGATGATTGTGACGGTGGATCACATGAGTAAATTTGCTTATGTGATTCCCATCAAAGATAAGAGGCATGAAACTGTTGTGCGAATGGTGGGTCGAGTGATGTTGCCTATGTGTGTGTGTGTAAGCCGGCAAAAATGTTGAGTGATAATGGACCTGAGTTTGTGGGATGGGAATTTGAAGAAATGTTGAAGGAATGGGGCACTTTGCATATGTATTCTACTCCTTAGAACGATGACTGAGATTTTGTGAATGATGAGTAAGGGCGACAATGGTTGGGATGTAGGTCGTGCAGTGTGGGTATATAATGGCACACTGCAGAAGAGTATAGGTATGTCTCCTTGTAAATATGTGTTGAATTTTGAAAGGATTGTCAGGCTGCAGTTGGGTCTGTCAGAAAGTGATCAGGATTTGTGGAAGAAAGCAAGTGAAAGGTTTGAAAGTTTTAAGATTGGGGATAAAGTGTTGAAAAAGGTGGTTGAGATGAATGAATGCGAATAAAGTAAGGGAGAGATTTTAAGGGCCTTTTGAGATTTTGAAGTTGGACCGAGTGGATTGAATTATGTTTTGGGGAAATTGCGAGTAGGTGGGGGAATGGATGAGGTTAGGGCACACCATAACCAGCTCTGTAAGTGGAGGAAGTACCACAGTATGTTTGGGAGAATGCGATGAGTGAATGGTTAAGGGTAATAAGTATGATTGAGTGTCGGTGGACAAATGGGTCTGGGAGATCGACAGTTAAGTGTTGGTTGAGTATGGGAGTAAGTGGAAGAGTGTAGAGAAAGGAAGTGGAAGGGAAAAGTGTCAATGGCATGGTAAGGGGGTTAGTGGTAGGGTGCAAACAGTTGATAAAGCGTGTAATACGGATGACTTTGAGGGAATGAATGATACTTATAATGTATGTGGGTTTGAGTTAACAGGGATAAGTGAGACCCCAGTGGGAAGGAAACTGAGTAGTAAGGAGGTAGTTGATAGGATGGATAAGTCGTTGCAAGAGTTTGACAGAAGTATAGATGAACTGAGAGATTTGGTAGCAGAAATAGGGGAGATGTTGGGACCAGAGCTAGAAGATGTCGATGAAGTAGTGAATGAGATTTGGGAGGATAGTAGTGAGGGAGGTAATGGGAGTTTGAATGAAAGTGGTTTGGAAGAAGTGAATGGCGATGTAACCGAGAGAATGTATGAGGGTCCTCAAACAAGAATCAGGGGGTCTGCATCCGAGCATCCTTGGGTGTTGCGAAAGGTGATTTAGTGTGGATGTTGCAAGTGTAAGGAGAAGTTGTCAAGTGTACCGGGGGAGGTAATATGGAGGAGTGATAATGGTAGTTTATATTTGACAACGTCTCCAAGGGTTGTGCAAGAGAGAGAGAGAGAGAGAGAGAGAGAGAGAGAGAGAGATTGGTGGAGGAATAAATGGGAGTCGTTGAATGGCAGTCATAAGCATGTGTCAGTTGTGGCGCTCTGTTGTGCTTATCAGTGGCAAGCGTCGGTGACGAGCGTCGGGAGGAGTGAGAGTGTCTGTGAGGAGAGCCGGTGCTCCTTGGTCAGTTTTGGGAGCAGTATTTTTGATGGTCAGCTATTTTGTGTTTTTTGGAAGCTATTGTGTTGTGCCTGTGTTGTTCAGTTTGTTGTGCTTGTGAGTTTGTTGTGTTGTAGATGAATTGTGAGTTGTTGAGTGTTCTTGTTGTGGTTCCTTGATGTGTAGGCGGTGTTGACTTGTTGTCAACACCGACGGCTCGCCTAACCTAGCTATATATCCAGCAGACAGCAGCACAGCTCATCACCCTGAGTCTGAGGTGAGTACATGTGTTTTGAGTTTTTTGTTTTTAGCTTGTGTAATCCCGCCACAACAGTATTCTTTCCTCGATGCTAAGTTACATGTATACCAAGTTTGGTTCAAATTGCTCAATGCATATCAAAGTTCATGAGGCACAAACACAAACATATATCAATATATATATATATACACACACACACACACACATCATATATATATATATATATATATATATATATATATATACATATATATACATATATATAGGCAGCAGTGGGGAACGAACTTGGGCTACCAGATTGATAAGCGAGTACGCAACTCACTCAATTAATGAGAACCTGTCGCTTATATAAATACTGGAGTAAATGTAAGAACCCCAATTACCTAAATGTGTCTATTAGTAACCTAAACAATGAAGTTAAGAAATGAGAAAATATGAAGCTATATCAAAAAGGTGAAAAAGCTATTCTATTCAATGTATGTTGTATCCGTGAAAAATTGTGCCCTAAAAGTGTGTGCATATATATATATATAATATATATATATATATATATATATATATATATATATATATATATATTATATATACGCACAAATTTTTATATTAGTACGAGTGAAGTGTAGACATTACTGGAAATGGGCTCATTTCTGGCGTCCCGGCCCTAACGCTATTCAAATGGTCATATCTCCAAAAGTATAGAAGATAAAAGAAAAATTCTTTTGGCAGTTAAAACCTTACATCTTCAAATTTTATCCTAGATAAAGATTTATTTTTAAAATATCATAAAGTACACTTTTAAATGATGTTTTAATTATCAAATTTGATTTCAGCATCAAATTTGATACTACTATGAGATTCAGGGCCTCTGTAACACGGTTTTTTGGACTTTGCTCCTTATCAAAGCATCGGATGTAGTTGAAAGTTGATATATGTATATTTTACAACCATACACAAATTTTGGCAGCATTATCAATGACCTAAACCTGATAGTTTTCATTTTTATAGAGTAAAAATTATCCAGCCGATGCCATGGCCAATGATTACGAGCCAAGAGTCGAAAAACATTCATTACGTAAGCAAGGTAAACAACATCTGACGAAATGTTGCCCTGCCCATCCACCAGACAGAAACTATTTCACCTTATTCCATCGGCTCTGAAACCCATAGCCGTCAATAATGGCTAACAGGATTTGGAATTTTCCCCGTGGTTGCAAAACTGCATTTGTCTTACGACTTGCAAACTTTTTACAGTCAAGAGAAAGCCTGTGGCCATGACAAAGACTTTATGAATGGCGGAACGATACATAGATGTGGGTGGGGTATCTGTGCTAGCGTAGTAATGCTACTGTAGTAATGGCAGTAATATACAGGAATTAAACGTTTAGGCCAACTGCTGGGATCCTTGAGGATCATTTAGCACTTCTTGCAACTACTCGAGAAATTAGTTTTTATAACCAGAAGTTAAATTTTCTAATCCAACAATGCCCATGATAGCATAGCCTTCAGTGTTATCCTGAATTATAACGAGGCCAAAGTGGGTGGAGCCACATGAAGTCATCATTCTGACGATAATTATTGGTGAAGGTTCAAAGCCAAAATGCGGTAACGGCTATTTTTTTTTTTTTTTTTTTTTTAGTAAAAAGGTAGATAGCCAATAAATAAAAATTGCTTGACATTGGATATAGCAGTTATCAATCAAGCTTGTCTACTATGCTTTTGAAAATTACCAATTATTCCCTACATCTTGTCCATCTGATTGTGACCTATAAAGTAGACTAATTTCTTAGGAAACTTATTTTGGAGTTAGACATAATCGAAGTGTTTTTTGTATTTATTAACATATTTTGTTGGTTTGTTCATTATGGCAATTATCAGTGAAGAGGTTTCAGAGTTCATAAAGGTGTACTGCTTTGCTTGTATTTACAATTTTATGTCATTGTTGCCAGAGGTTTAGCCTTCGTTACGTATAGCCAATCATCCATCGAGAAAGAGGGAAGAAATGCTGTCATAAGTTACGTAACGAGTGCGTTCGAAACCTTTTCTCTAAGTTGGCCCATCTTCAAAAAAGGCACTTTTACATTATAAGTACAAAATTTATTCAACCTACGTAATGCAGAATACAGTCAAAATTTATGTGTAGATATAATGTGTATTCTGAATAAGCGTTATATTTATGAAATGCATAGATAAAAAGTTATTGCAAAAAAACCGTGTTACAGAGGCCCTGAATCTCATAGTAGTTTTGTTGAATACTAGGCTTAGTTAATCTGTCTTCTCACCTCTGCTATAAAGGATCATTTCGGACTGTATCGAGTGCCATATTATTAGCAGTTTGATTGGAAGGATTTTTGAAATGCAATTAACGATAACATTTATGTAGCAGAGTTCCGAGATACAGTTAACACTTTGATGGCTTTGAAGCTTCTCGAGTTATCGCCTTTAGGGCGCACCTACTGGTATACATATATTATGTATGTATATGTGGATAATAATATATATACATATACGTATATATGCCAATAAAATTCCCTAAGATTTCAAGATTAGTATATACATATAAGCAGCAGGAATCAAGATGATAAATCAATCATGAAAAAAGATGTACCTCAGCTTATAAGTAAATCGGTGCAGAGAGAGAGAGAGAGAGAGAGAGAGAGAGAGAGAGAGAGAGAGAGAGATGAGGAGCGAGAGAGAGAGAGAGAGAGAGAGAGAGAGAGAGAGCACAAGGTAAACTACGGTCTTACATCTTCTCTACAGTCTTTCTAAGAGAAGGGACATAATGGAACAAAAGTTTATACACACATTATATATATATATATATATATATATATATATATATATATATATAATGTGTGTATAAACTTTTGTTCCCATTATGTCCTTAGAGTAAAAAAAGTTATCAGTCTTATTTCATTACAAAAACTATTACATTTTAAGGCAAGAATTGATTTAGAGTAATGTTCATCTTTTAACTGCTTAATCAAAGATAAATACCATGTGCTGAGATTCACACACACACACTATATATATATATATATATATATATATATATATATATATATGATATATATATATACATATATAAATATAGAATATATAAATATATATATATATATATCTAATAAAAGGAGCCCATAAAAACACCAAAATATAGAGAAAAAAGTACTATATTTCAGAGACTGCTGTCTCCCTCTTCAGGTAGATGAATGAGAAAAGTTTACAGAAAAGGTGGTATTTATACCAAGAGGTCCATCCACAAACAAGCCAATTTAAGTCACCCCCGCTGATAATCTTCCTTTAATCTTCTTAAGGGTTGGTTGAATGAAGAGGTTGTCGATCGTGTCCGAAATCCATGCTCCTTTTGAGATGTTCATTACCTGCCTCTCTTTTATTAAGGCCGATTCCATCATCCACCATCAGGAGGGGACAGCAGTCTCTGAAATATAGTACTTTTTTCTCTATATTTTGGTGTTTTTATGGGCTCCTTTTATTAGATGGAATTCTGTTGTTACAGAACATTGTTACCCAGTCATATATATATATATATATATATATATATATATATATATATATATAGTGTGTGTGTGTGAATCTCTGCACATGGTATTTATCTTTGATTAAGCAGTTAAAAGATGAACATTACTCTAAATCAATTCTTGCCTTAAAATGTAATAGTTTTTCAGTAATGAAATAAGACTGATTAATTTTTTTTATTCTAAGTTGAACACAGACACAACAACAATAGCCATCGACGTAAGAGAGAGAGAGAGAGAGAGAGATGAGAGAGAGACGAGAGAGAGAGAGAGGAGATGAGAGAGAGAGAGGAACGTATAACTAATTTCAAATAATACGTAATAGCAAAATTTTAAAATGATCATCTATCAGTAGAAACACTTGCAGTGAAAAAAGGATAGTACAAATGATAACTATGACAAATGACGATTTTACAAGGACCAAAATTGATACTCGTATATACGTTATGGTCCAGCGCTGGTTTATTTCTTTTCCATTCATTACCATCACCATATGCAAATTTGCATTGAACATTAGTATATTTATGTATGTAGTATATACACACACACACACACACACACACACACACATATATATATATATATATATATATATATATATATATATATATATATATATACATATATATGTGTGGCGGACGAGAACAACAAACTGTTTAGGAAGGGGGCCTTAGTGGGGGGGGGGGGGAGAGCGAGGATATGTGAAAGAACAGCCATATCAGATGGCGGAAACCAACTTGGAAAGAACCGCTGGAAGACGACCGAAGCGTTCATTCAAACCATGACATTTTATATTCTCGTTGTCTTCTGTTTTGCTTAAAAACTTCATGGACCAATTGTAATGTTTTCTATTTGGTGGCAGTTATTCATAAGTGATTAAAAAACTACTGCAGTCATACACACACACACATACACACACACACACACACACACGTTCAAAACTTGTACCCTGTCATGAAAATTATGGAATCAAATGTGAATGCGAGTCAGCAGACTTCGAGAACCCCAATATACTACGGCAAATATATGCCAATTCTTCAATTACATACAGTGACACACTACCACTGTAACAAGATTGACTGACCAGAGACGGTTTATCGGGTGCATGCTTTGACTAGCAAAGTACTAATTGTGATCTGATTTACCCTTTGCTTTAAGTAGCCTTACACAGATTTTAGTTAATATATTTACCGTAAACAAAAATTACACAAAATATAATCTTGAAATTAAATAATGCCTGAAACCATCGTTAGCAGATACATATAACAAAAATACATCGACCTAGTTTTCGATACTAATGAAAAAAAAAAAAAAAAAAAAACCTAATTTTCATTATAGAAAACTTCGTGAATAGTCAGGTAAGTCACCAGGTTTTCATCGCAAAAAATTAATTCAGTCTCAGAGAAGAATTAGCCCAATGACAGAAACACCCCTGGAAGAAGAACGCCAGTTACGTCACAATTATACCCTCCCCTCTGATTGGACCGTAGCGGTAGCAGACAACGGATGGTAGTCCCGCTTCTAACAGTGTGGTGTGTGCATCTTGCTTAAGTTCCCAAATTTAATTACTTACAACACAAGGAGTATGTGATTTTATGAAACGTATACGTAATAGAAATGTGAAAATTCTCATATATTTCCATATTCGTGTAATAAGGATATGCAGAAGTGACGGAAATTATATAATTTTTGGTAAACTTGGATTTCACAGCCATGGTGAGCAGTTACTTCAAGATGCGATATTTCATCCCCGTAAAAATCGTCTCATTTCCCAGCGTGGAAATTCTGAAGGAACCGTCAACAAAGTGTACGTAAGTGTACGCATAGCATTCATGTATACCCAGTATATACCAGTGTTTGTAGTGCCAGCAACATTTGCCGTTACGTGGACTTTTACAGAATCATGTCAACAGTAGGTAACATAATACCCACGCTCGAAGTTGTATGAGCACATTCAGTTTTGGTGTTTTTACTAATTTTGTAAAATACAGGTAATCCATCAGCCTAGTAATTATTAGAACTGTGCTTGTATAATGGTGTAAACTATAATTCCGTACATAAATTGTATACATATACTAGCACCACCTGTAAACAGCTGTCCGTATGTATTCAACTTTGATGATCGTTTGACATCACACACACACACACACACACACACCACACACACACACACACATATATATATATATATATATATATATATATATATATATATAACACCTATATATTCTAGCATAAAGCTACGTCAACGAACGAGTTGACAAAACAATTGATGTTAAATTCATATACTACCTGCTGATGTATGGATGGCTCGGAGAAAACTTTCTTATAGCCAATTTTTGCACCTAAACAGAAGGCTCACTAGCAGCGCACCGAACCCCTTACACACATTGTGCCATTACATTTGTTGTGCACACGCTCTCTCACTTCCTGAAGATTGAAGGCCAGTGCTTTTTACACATTCTATTCATACTTCTAAAGTCTTCCTTGTTCCCAACTTCCATATGACCAAACCCTCCCCATCTCGTCACTTATGCAAACAATTCAATTTTTTTACTGCATATCCACACATTAAGACCCTTTCAGTTATTATGCCACATATTACATACTAAACGATTCATCTTCACTGCTCCTCATAGTTTTCTTTCATCCTCACTGGACATATCCACTATAAACGTTCATAATGGAAGGTTGGTTCATCAGTGCATTCAAATATTCTGACCTTGGTTTCATAAATGCCCTATTTTTTTCGTAATTTTTTCTAAATCACACTGTCGCCGTCTTAGATTGAGCTATCTATGTGCTGGCGCGGGCAAAGAAGCCTATCCTGCTACTTTCCCTTCTTGGTTTATTCTGTGACGTGCTTCTTGTCTCATCCTACCCTCATAAACAAATTCACTATTATTGGTTCTCCACATATTCAAGGTTTCCATTTACACTCATAACCTGCGTGTAAATAAACTCGTAGCCCATCAAAATCAATGTTCTCCAATTATAAACGGTCAGACACATGCGCCCTCGCATTCCACATTAATTTCCTCCCCACGTTCTATTTTGATTTCGATCGAATGTACAGGTTAACAGTTTGCTGAAACCCTAAAACAAATAAACGTAAGACTGAAACTTGTTTAAGCGCGTGTGAAGGTGTAAGTGGTGATATGTGTAAGGAAGGCCTATTTTGTGAGTGTGGGGGCTGGTGGGTTGTACACCTTTGTTCACATTGCTCTCTTTCCAAAGTAGTTGAAATGTAACGTTGCTCTGTGCTCAATTTAGCCGTATGAACCTGGTGTGCATCCAACTTAAATAATCAAACTGCCTCCATCCCTCTTCTCCTATCGTGACTATGCTCTGGACCGGGATCCAGATGTCTAACACGGGATTTCCAAAATTCGAGAGTATGAGAAAATATGCAAACTAAATAATTGAGTATAATCAACTTGAAATTCTGTCGTGGGCAGCTGGCAAACCTCGAGTCTCTATACAAAACAGGTAGTTCCGAAGTTAAACAATCAAACTGCCTCCACGCCTCTTTTTTTTCTTAGCATGGGTTTGAGTTTACCCTGCACCTTGACAAAGGTGGATACATACTAGGTTAATAATACCCACTTTAGCTTCAACAGTTAGTAGCATATAATATATATATATATATATAATATATATATATATATATATATATATATATATATATATATATATATATATATATATATATATATATATATATATAAGCGAATACCACAAAAATGATAGGCAGAAATCCGTACTATAAGAACCTTCTCCTTTGAGGCACTGTGTGTGTGTGTGTGTGTGTGTGTGTCTGAGCGCGCGTGCGTGCGTGCGTGCGTTTGCTAGTTTTATGCATAAACATTTCTAGTTGTTAGCGAATATTAAACTTGAAAAATTCCAGTGGTAAGTAAACTTTGTCCCAACCAACAGAAAAAATTGCCCCTACATTGCCTTCATGCTAAGTTAAGTCTACTCTCGCGGTTGAGGACCCCCTCCCGCCTTCCCCCCCAAAAAGGGAGGTGGGATGAGAGAGAGAGAGAGAGAGAGAGCAGGGAAGTGGAAATGAAATTAAAAGAGCAAAACTGGCGAAGAAATACCACCACTTCTATTTGGGAGTAAATGAAAAAAGCCCTCGAGAACTTGGGCTCTCCAATCCCCTAAGGAGGGATTAATGGTGGCAGTGAGACTACTCCTTAGGGATTTGTAGGTGGATTGGTGGTGGGTAGGTGGGGGCTAGTCAATGGGAGTGGAGAAAGGAGCAGTGTTGCCAGACAGTTTGATGAAAAATTTCCACGTTCTCTGGGGGAAAATTCTCAAATTTTCCTTTATTTGTTCTGGGATATTCCCTTATGTATTAGGACTGCGTCCAGGGGACGAAGAAAGTGTAATATTCCAAATTTTTCGTGGGCGTCGATTTGAGAAGTCACAAACTAAGGAACTAAGTATTTTTAGACATTAATTTTCAGTATTTTTGCTGTGGATCTTGCATCCTCTTTACTGTTCCATATTTTGTGTGTACTTGAATAATAATAATAATTAATGCAAGTCTTCGTTCGATAAAGAAACTGTAGAAAAACAAACAACCGCAACATATCTTAGAACTACAGAGTTGAAGAGGAAATGGCATGGTGGGCTTTAGACTAAGAGAATAAGAGAGCTGAGCACTGAATAAGGAGGGAAAGAAAGGGGAGGTAGAAAGGCTATAGAAGAGGAAGAAAGGAGGCACAGAAAATGTAGAGGGGACATAATTCTTGATAAAATGTATTGCATTGTAATATGCGGCAAAGCTTAAAAGCTTCACCCCGAGGGAATAGCATAAGTTTAAATTGAATTAGACCGGAATGATTATGTATAAAATGGACTCGACAATGAGGGGAAAGACGGTTCATGGACTTGAAGGGTGGAGAGAGAGAGAGAGAGTAAATGGAAAATCCGGAATGCTTAAAGTAAGAGAGAGAGAGAGAGAGAGAGAGAGAGAGAGAGGAGGAGACGAGAGAGAGAGAGAGAGAGAGAGAGAGAGAGTAGTTCTGAAAAGTGATTACAATAAATGCGAGATATGGCCGAACAGAGCGAAGCGTTGTGACTTTGTCACGGATATTTCAAAAAGTGTTCAAAAGTTTGGTTAATTTCCGGCTTCAATGTAAAAAAAAAAAAAAAGTTATCAAATTGGAAGGACATTTTACTTCGTACTTACAGACACGTTGTAACCTGCTATCTGAAACTCAACGGAAAATATTTAAAATATGAAATACTCTAACATTGTACAAACTGGTACAGCACGTCTGCATATGGTCTACTGGTGCAGTTTGGTAAAAGTATTTTCCCAGTCGCCAAGCAAAGTAAATTTCATGTAAACTCACTTTTGAGAGACCCCCATCCTCTCTCTCTCTCTCTCTCTCTCTCTCTCTCTCTCTCGCTCTCTCTCTCTATCTCTCTCTATCTCTCTCTCTCTCTCTCTCTCTCTCTCTCTCTCTCTACTATCTATATATATATATATATATATATATATATCTATATATATATATATATTATATATAGCTCATTGAGAAATGAACAAAGACACTATGAAAATACAACCTCCTTTCAAAAAGTAAGTTATATAATACTGCATACAACTGTAAGTAAAGTATACTATTATTACAGTATTACAACGAAATTAAAAACCAAACATTAACACACTTCATGTACCCGTGTTAAATTCAGTCTACACAAGTCGCGGAATGCATTTACTCAAAACCAGGGTCCCTCAGATTAGAACATCCTACAAACATTCTTTGGCTGCAAGTACAAACATTTATTTGTATTGGTAGTTGAATTTCCGCACCCACGTGCATATTATTTATATACACCCACCCACCCACACACACTATATTATGTGTGCGTGCGTGTGTGTGTGTGTGTGGGCTCGCGTTTGAAAATATATATATATATATATATATATATATATATATATATTATATACTATATATATATATATATATCATATTCATATATATATATATCTATATATTATATATATAGCTATTATTCATATATATTATATGATATATATGCGTATATATTGTGAATAGGGTATATATAAATATTTCGTTATAATACTATTTTAATTGTATACTTTACTCACAGTTGTATGCACTATTATATAACTTACTTTTGAAAGGAGGTTGTATATTCACCAATTTGTCTGTCTGTTTGTCAGTGGGTTATTGTAGAAAGTTACTGACAGATTTCTATGAGAAATTTTAATGGGATGGTAGATTGAGATCCATTTAGCTAGTTGTCGTAATGGCTCAGGAAACATATGAGGAGTTTTGTGATGAATCAAGATTCATTTGACTCATTACATCCATTGATCTGGATCAGTTTGACCAGGCAATGTAATTAGTCCAGATCCATTTAGCAAATCTTGGTGGTTGGTATGGATCCATTTGCTGTTTTTTTTTTTTTTTCGTGATTTATAAGCCCATTTTTGGTAGTCACCATACCAGTCTTGTCTCCTAACCACTTAGTAACCAGCAAGTTCGTCCAAAATTTCTTGACAACCAATAAAATAACTAGCTTTTATTTACCCCGGTCAAAAAAGTCTCGTAACTAATGACAGACAGCAAGTCAATCTTATCACTCGGTCCTAATCTACTTTATATGTACAAAGTCAGCAGCCTCTACTCAACAGTCAAAGAGTTCTGTTAGTCCTCTAAACTCGACAACTGTTACAAGGCATATAAATGGCGTAATCTCGTCACCCATTCAATTAGGTACATATTTATTATCTAGTCAGGTATTTAACCACTGTACATCTTTCACTCAGTTATCTCCACTAAATTTGCCATACAATGTCCACTAGTGAACAAGTCCGCTAACAATTCATCAGCCATCCTTCTAACATTTTCCTGTATACGAGGCTTGTGAGAGAGTACTGAAAATTTACATATCCAACTATCGCTCGAGGAAAATGGATGTTGAGCTGGATGTACAAAAGCCCCAAATTTACCTGAAAATTAGGCTAAAATTGCACGGAGGAGAGATAACGAATGGTCCAAGGCCAGGGGATGGGGATTGGGAGGAGGAGTTCACTAGGACTATACTCCTTGATGAAGCGGGCGCCGTAATCCCTCTGCAAAAGCGAATTGTTTATTGCCTTTCATAAAACTGTCTAGAAGAACCGGATGCGCTCACGGCTCCCTTGAGGAGCATGTCTGAGGGAACGGGTACAGGACAGAGAGAGAGAGAGAGAGGGAGAGAGAGAGAGATTCTGTTAAATTAGTTTGTGTACATATACTATATTAATATAAATAAATTATATATATAAGTTAATATGAGTAATTGGAAACCTCGACCCTTCCGGCTTTAACCCCTTATGAAAGGGAAAAGATACATTTGAAACATACATATAAATGTTTGTATGTGTATATATTATAAACAATTATGTATTATATATATATATATATATATATATATATATATAATATATATATATATATATATATATGAATATGAGAGGGGGGAGGAGCGAACTCATTAACCTTGTCTCCTCGTCCAAGGAAAATAGAAACTCACATCAAGAAGTCAACGTAAAGCATTAGTACATCAAAAGGCTCGCCCATTTCATATTTGCATAACTCTCGTCACTTCACCACATTCGAGGGCTTTACTTTTCTGCTTTGCTTTTGTGTTCTTGTAGTGTGGGTGAAATAGCTGCCAACCGCACGAATCAACGGCGAATGCTCGAGAAAGACGAATGATTCTCGGTTAAAATTCAAGCTCTATTCATTGGTTTTTATTGCAGTGTGGCTGGTTACGGTTCAGAACCGTAATGTTAAGGTACATTATTAGTAGGCTAGGCTGCATCAGGAGTAAGTTATGATATATTTAGTATATGTAGGTTACGCTGGCGCTTCCCGAAAAAATCCGCTCAAATCTACCGACGTTCTGAAAACTTATGGGGAAAACCAACGGAAAATTGAGAAACAACAAGTATTTCCAAAATTACAATATGATTAATATATTTTTAGTTAAAGAATGTAGATCTAGTTTGACGTAAATTGTAGGTCTAGTCTGACGTAAAACACGCATACGTATATAGGCCTATTTATCAAAAGCATAGATCTTGAAAGCATATATAATATATATATATATATATATATATATATATATATATATATGTATATATATATATATATATATATATATATATATATATATACACGAACAAGTCAGTAATGTGTCTTAACTTACTGAACAGGTTTCCACTGATATAATGACATTTTGTTGTAGAGAAACACCGTAGTCACATGAAATTAGGAAAAATGATTTGTTACATTTACATACTGCAAAAGCAAAACGCCTCGCACGGAGCCACTCGTTTAGGTAACAATGTTTATTGTAAACGGTCTTTCCCCGGTGTGCCAACGGTTTGTAAAAAGTTGAGCATGAGCTTTAAGGGAAAATATATATAGCTTGTCCCCCCAAAATATTTGGATTTTTCATACTCGAAAATTCGTTTGGCACCGACAATCTCGTCCTGTTGAAGTTTACATGAATTTTTCATCAAGTGAGTTACGTTGCAAGGACTGTGGTTATCGAGTAAATTTGCACCTCATGTACTTCAATAATGAGGAAAACAGTTTAAACAGACTTGAGTAATTGTCACACATCTGCAAATGAATTGTCATTTGATGGTGAAAATGAGTTTTATTTTCATAAATTTTAAATGTAAAATAGAAAAAAAATCATTATAAACTGGAATCACAACATTTATAAGAAAATAATGGGGCAAGACCTTTAAAAAGACTCATGTAACTGCAAACCCTGTTTGTGTGTGTGTGTACGGCGGGAGGGAGGGAAGTAGGCTGAAAGGGCGCTCAAAGCAGCTCGACCATTTCAACGAACTTGGCTCCAGTTTTACACGAGCCTGGGTCCTGGTATAAACATGATTAAACAATTGTTAACCAAGTCAACGGAATGAAAATGAAAAATAGTTAATAAAAACCATTTTCAAAATTATACCTCGATACAACTGACATTATAAGCATATAGGTCTATGCTGTTACAACAGAGTGCACATATAGTTAAGGGTGTAGGAATGGAATTGGGGGGGGGGGGGGGGGGGGGGGGGATGGCCATAGGCAATAAGCTCAGGGACCTCTGGTCATTCGGCGCTGAAAAAGAAGTTGAGTAAAAGGTTTTAAAGGAGTAGCAGGAGGAGAATCTCGCAATTGCACTATAAAACAATTGATAGGGGAGGGTGGAAAGTAGGATGGATGAAAGAGAGTATGATCAGAGGAAAAGTGAAAGGAATTGCAGCTTGGTGCCGAAAGGGCGTTGCTAAGAACCTGAAGTAATGCCTACACTGCACCGCGCAAGGTGCACTAACCCCCTCATCCAGCGCATAAACGCATTTATTATGACGTACTTCGTAGCGAAAATTGTACATGGTTTCCCACGAGACAATGTTTATCGGTAAGTTTATCTGGTTAAAGATGCCATACACACACACACACACACACACACACAGGGAGAGAGGTTAGTTACCTTATAATTGATTAATCTAAATAGTATGAAATTATCATGGTTGTGTAAAAGCAAGATGGCTACTAATGGCTTACCGCTATTGTGACTTAGGCCTAGACGTCAGCAGTTGACCATAAATGCAGATGTTTCGTCCCAACGACCTGTTACTGTGAACCTCGTTTTCAGTTGCCTTGTCCTTTGCTAATTATTACAATTTAAGTATCCAACGAGTATTAAATGTCTGTAAGCCTGCCAAAAGAAAGTGCTAATTCACCATGATTTCTTGCACGAGCTGGAACAGGTGTTGACCGCAGCAAACTGAGGCTATTTACCAGAAAGTAGTCATGAAATTTCAGGAACGTTCCATTACGTAGTCACCATCATTGAAAACACTATTCCTGTTCATGTGATAGACCAGAGAAATAACAGGAACCACTTTTGAGCCGAAACTTTTTGTGCACAGTATGCCCGCCGTCATGACGCCACCGGTGGAAGGTTACGAACTGAGGCGGTGGTTATTTTTTTTTTATCTTTTTTTTAAGTAACAAAAATTGAGATAAAATAATTAGCAGCTCGTCAAGTTATTAATTTCGCTTGTCTCATATATCTTATTACTAGTTTGAAATGGTGTTAAGTTGATAAATAAATATTATTCAATCATGTTATCGCAATATGGACACTCAGTTGGATACGTTAGTAACATTGTGTTCCCGGTTAGTAATCTTGTCGAGTGGAATTAGATGTATTGATGTTGCTTACAACAACCTTTTGAATTTGACTGCCACAAGTAACTGGCCATTATTAGTGGAGCACTGTCCGTATGGCAGGTAATTACCAATATAAAACTAGTTAACTACATAGTGGTTAAGTTCTTTATATGCGAAATAGGGTTTACAGTATCATCGGTGTGCTACAATAGACTCATAGCAGTGTTATGCATGTTTTCTTTTCTGGGGAAGGTTATTTGTAAATTAACGTGCATTCATTACGCTTATGGCGTATGTGTTGTAATGCACTAACTACGAATGAACTAAATATCAGATACGAATTTAAGCTTCTAACTTTGAATAAGTTTGCTCTTCTAATTGCTTAGGTTAGTGGAAAAAACGGGAATTGCG
>NC_061092.1:44720850-44745850 GCF_015104395.2 Macrobrachium nipponense | reverse complement strand
CATGGCCATCATTTGACACAGCTGAGGTTTCAAACCCCACCTTCCTTCCCTTTCCCCTTTCCCCATCCCCCATCCCCCATCCCCTTTCCCTTTGTAAGTTGTATTAACCTTGATTGATCTAGACAAGATTTTACACCTGGCCACCATTTGACCCAGGTGAGGTTTCAAACCCCACCTTCCCCTTCCCCTTTCCCCATCACCCAGAGAGAGAGAGAGAGAGAGAGAGAGAGAGAGAGAGAGAGAGAGAGAGAGAGAGAGAGACCAAATATGAAAACAAATTACCCTAATTCAACTATTCTCGGAGGAGTTCCCTTGATGAACGGATATTGCCCGAATAAAGCTAATTTTCGTCTAGTAAACCAATCGAAGACTTCAAGGCTCGTTACGTTCAGAGGACGTCAGCAGATGCTGGAAGTACGTCTCTCGCGGAGTCAGCTGGAAGTTGATTTTTTCTTTTACTTCAGACAAAAAGAAGCAGCAGCTGAGATGAAAATTAGGGAAATAAACTAGGCGGGTTTTTATTAAGGTTAAGAACATGGGAATAGAAACTACCGTTGAGATTAAGTGCTCATGGATAAATCGTATATTTTTTTCATCGACGTTTGGAATGTCTTTTAAAACTCTCGAGGGAAAAATATTTAGGGTTAGAAAAAGAAGATAACTTTGCTGTTACATGGTTAAGAATAAGTAGAAATAGAAATAAGTACGGAAAAATACCACACTTAGAGAACTGTAAATTGTGTAATAGAAATAAAAAGGAAGACTCAGTTATTAGGTTTATTATTATTTAGAAAAATGAATCAAAATTGACGCATTCGAGAGAGGAATAAGAAGAAATCAGTGTCTCCTTTAGGCATGATAATCATTGCCTTTAGAGATGCTTAAAGGAGAACCGAGCAGGGAAAACTAAATCTCCACAATAAATAGTAGGAACTACATGGATGCTTGCCAGATACTTCCAATTGCGCCTCTGGGGCTGGAGCTTATACATGTGAGAAGAACTGACAAGGAAAATCATAGCAAAATGATAATGAAATTTCGGGAACTAGATCGTCGTTATAAAATAATGATTTAATTTGCGATCCACAAGAGACCGTCCGAAAAACGGCTCTGTAAACCTATTATTTCTCAGTTTTGTCACCAACAGGCCGATAGATATATAAGTGCTAGCAAAGACGAACGAATAATGAGGTCTCTCGCCATAGAGCCAAATTCAATTATTCATTTTTCATGATGATTCGTCAATAGTTTTATAATTGACTAAGAAAACTATCAAAGTACAGGAATGTTTAGATGAGCTCCTCGTTGATAATAATAATAATAATAATAATAATAATAATAATAATAATAATAATAATAATAATAATCAACAATGATAATAATAATAATCAACAAACCAATGCACGGACAATACATGACAACAAACCAATGCACGGACAATACATGAGACAGACTAAAGAACTAGCCAGCGATGACACATGGCAATGGCTACAGAGGGGAGAGCTAAAGAAGGAAACTGAAGGAATGATAACAGCGGCACAAGATCAGGCCCTAAGAACCAGATATGTTCAAAGTACGATAGACGGAAATAACATCTCTCCCATATGTAGGAAGTGCAATACGAAAAATGAAACCATAAACCACATAGCAAGCGAATGCCCGGCACTTGCACAGAACCAGTACAAAAAGAGGCATGATTCAGTGGCAAAAGCCCTCCACTGGAGCCTGTGCAAGAAACATCAGCTACCTTGCAGTAATAAGTGGTACGAGCACCAACCTGAGGGAGTGATAGAAAACATCAGGCAAAGATCCTCTGTGACTATGGTATCAGAACGGATACGGTGATACGTGCAAACAGACCAGACGTGACGTTGATTGACAAAGTCAAGAAGAAAGTATCACTCATTGATGTCGCAATACCATGGGACACCAGAGTGAAGAGAAAGAGAGGGAAAAAATGGATAAGTATCAAGATCTGAAAATAGAAATAAGAAGGATATGGGATATGCCAGTGGAAATCGTACCCATAATCATAGGAGCACTAGGCACGATCCCAAGATCCCTGAAAAGGAATCTAGAAAAACTAGAGGCTGAAGTAGCTCCAGGACTCATGCAGAAGAGTGTGATCCTAGAAACGGCACACATAGTAAGAAAAGTGATGGACTCCTAAGGAGGCAGGATGCAACCCGGAACCCCACACTATAAATACCACCCAGTCGAATTGGAGGACTGTGATAGAGCAAAAAAAAAAAAAAAAAAAATAATAATAGATTTTATTTTAAACTCAAGGCCATATAATGGAGCGTACAAAGTACAGACAGTAACATACACAATCTAGATACATGAGGCACATGATAAAAAATTAATAATCGGCATATCCACACATTTGCTGAAATAGTATAAAAGATAATAATCATAATAATGGTAATATAACAGTAATAATATTGAGAAAAGTTAAAAAAAACTTTAAAAGTTATAATAATTAATGAACAGATTGTATATAAATAAATTCCAGCTAGAGACCTTAGGAGGTTACAGTAGTCAAGTCCAGAGGGCTAAATACGAAAATTGAATGTAGAAAAACTCTAAATAGATAATATTCACGGTAATAATGTAAAAGTAAAATACCAGTAATAACAGTAACCGTAGAAATAAAATAATAATGACAGATTCTGCAGATGACACTTTGCTTAATCAGAGATGAAGTCATTTAGGGAACAAACGGCTCATTTTTCCGTCTTTCCCACAATTTAGATCTTCTTCTTGCCTCACTAATTTGGATGCTTTGCATGAGCGAATTGCTTCCGTTTCTCACTCGGGTTATCAGACTGGGCATTGTTCGCCTTACAATGATTTTTTAGTTGTCCAAGCGGTTTTCTGTGAACATCTGTGTGGCTGAGTGGTAACGAGGAGTGTTTGTGAGGCGTCTCAAAATGTCATTGTGCACAACAGGGATACGTCTCATGGTCTCTCGGTTATAGTTCGTCCAAAGGGAACACACAGAAACTGTAGCAATACGAGAGGAAGAGCAGCAGTTTCATGTCTCGGTGACAGAAGGCAAACCTCATTGCAATCATGTTACCAGTAGCACATAGTTTGCGACGCCTCTGTTCTATGTTTGCCATATCTTTTAGGTCGTCCGTGATAATGTAACCCAAACACAGAATTTCTTGCACGAATTCCAGCCTATGATTTGTGGTTCTGCACTATGCTTAAGCGATCTCGGGAGCAGCGACATGCACTGGGTCTTGGTTTCGTTATATAGGTATCAAATTCCAATCAAATTCCACTGCATATTGGCGGCAAGTGTCTGTGAGTCGTTGGAGACCTTTCACTTATGGGGAAAGAAGAACCATGTCGTCGGCGTAACAAAGGTTGTTTATAGCTGTTTCATTGCCAGTGCATCCGATTGGGAGTGAGTTCAGTTTGACATTCAAGGCATCTGTGTACGTATTAAACAAGTATGGAGAGAGAATGTCCCCTTGCCGAAGACCGTTTAGGGAGCCGAAGGTGTACGACAATACGTAACCCCATTTGACACAGGATTGCTGTGTGGAGAACCCGCATACATATAAAATGCCAATTAAATATAGAGGTGTGTCTCTTTTTTGGAGCTTCTGGAAGAGCTTCAGGTAATTTACTCTGTCAAATGCTTTTCTCACGTCTACAAAACGTAGGAAAACAGGAGAGGCCTATGATAAGTAATAGTTCAGCAATTCTTTCAGTATATAGATGCAGGTGTTGGTTGAGTGGTTTGCTTTAAATCTGAACTGGTTGTCAGTGGTGTGTAGAAAGGGGAGAAGTCTAACCAGAAGAACCGACTCAGTACCTTCGACGCGATCGTAGTGATTGCAATCGGGTGGTAATTACCAGGATCAACTGCATCCTTTAGCTTGTTTTTCGTCAATGTTATTAAGAGAACTAGGGAAGGGAGTCTGGAGGAAACTGGTGAATTATTTATCCATTGAATAGAGCAGCTAGCAAAATCTAGGTTATCGGGTAGCAGAATTTGAAAGCTTCTGCAGGAAGACCATCGCAGCCGGGCGATTTATTTTTAGATAGGTTGTTTATGGCATCGCTGATGTTACCTTGCTAAATACGAACTGCGAAATGAAATTGAATGTTATCAGTAAGGAGTCTTGATCGTTTATGCAATTCAGGATATTGCTGAAGTGATCGCCCCACATACTTGCGGTAGCCTCGTCACCGACTAAAAGTTTCTCCTACTCTCTGTGATAGCTTTTCAGTTTTGGGATTCAGGGATTGAATGTCTTTCCAAAGACGAGGATAATCACCGGATTCTAAATTTCTAGACATTGCATCGACTCTTAGTTGCTTTTCATTTAATCTGCAGTGCTTAAGAACAAGTTTGAACTGCGCTCTCGTCTGTCTCGTTAGCAATGCAGTGTCCTTCCCTCGGGCTACCATTTTGTCTCCACAGCAAAATAATTTCTCGTGAATATGAATACAGGTATATTACAAGAATTACCTCGACGAAATCTAAAGGTATCCCTGCCGGAAGCAAGCATAGCGGAAATTATGTTCGAATAGAATCATTCAGATATCTCCTGTGGTGGTCATTTTTACATTTTATATTAGTACTAAGCAAGGCGTCTGCCGGTTGAACTAGTGACTGCAACCTGGTCACTCTAAAGTATCTAGTTTTCTGTTGGTTTTTAAAATCCTAGTTTACAGCTGGTGAGCGGTCAGTTAGGGGGTTCACGGTAGGGAGGTCACAACGGAATCATGAAGTTGTGGAGATGTGATGCAGTGATCCAGCCAGGAGGTTGTAATTGTGTCGGTTCTATTTTGTACATAAGGATAGGAGGAGGGAGGGAGGAGCATTACATCACTAATTTGGAGAGCATTATTTTGACAGAAGCGAGTGAGTTCGTTATAAAATTGTTTTGTGGGGTAAGAATTGAGGTCCCCTATTATACAAATGATATGATCAGCAGGAGAATCGTGAATAATACTGTGTAACTCACCTAGGATCATGCAGCATTGATCAAAGTTATTGTTATTTTCTCATGGCATATAAACATCAATTATTAGGATCTTAGAGTCCCCTATTGTCACTTGAACCCCCAGCTATCTGTCACTCTTGTAGGTCATCACAGTTACCATATTGTCTAACGATTTGTGCCACAGGAAATAAAGGCCCCGTTTCGGGCGACCAACTACGATTTGATCTTTAATTTGCATCGATGAGGTTGAGAAGGCGCTGAATTCTTCGTGTACTGAATTGCAGATGACAAGGTCATGTGGCCAGAGGAGCGTTTCTTGCAGTGCAATGATGCCTTTGAAGTTTTTGTAGAATATGTTTAGAAGAGGAATGTTCTGCTCGAGGCCAAAAATATTTCAAGAGATTATATCTAATGAACCCATAGTAACTCACGAAGATGGGAGATGAAAGAGTAGATCAGCTGGTGGATGGGGGATTAGCCAGCTGGGGTGAGCAGTCACCCGTCGTGGGTGGTTGGCTTGCAAGGTAGACCTACGCCTACACCCCTGATTTGGGTGTCAGTAAGTTCCCTTAGGGCAGGGGCGGGTGGCCGGGGGTTTAGTCCTGGGTTAGGTTATATCTTGAGACTTTTATATTAGGACCGAAATTCTCGCCTTTAAGAACATCGAGGTGTTGAAATAGGCAGGTAATCCTGTGAGCCACTTTATGCTTAATTTTGCATGGGAGTTCGTGGGTGATGAAAGGGTCGGAACCCGTGAGGAACTTGACTCTCTACTATGGCGTCTAGCTTCACCGATGAGCATGGATTGTGAATCACAACGTGACATCTCTTCTGAAGTTTCGGTACTGGGAAGGGAGATGAGGTTGGGAGGCCAACGGTGCCCTCCGGGAGGTCTATAGGTGGTGTCAATGCTTCATCCTTGCTCAGACTACATTCCTGAAATTAAAAAGACGGTAGAATCAGTTTGGCAATTTTATTGGGCAATAGAGACCAATAATAAAATGAGTGAACTTACTGATGTAATCAACCCCTGGCTTTATCTGTTAAAAGACCGTCGGAAAGAGACTGCATTATGTAGGTTGCGGATTGGCCACACACGGATTACTCATGGTTTTTTAATAATGACCCTGAACCATTTTGTGAGGATTGTCTTGTTCCCCTCACTGTAAAACATTTAATAGTAGAATGTCCAAGCTTAATGTCGGTAAGGAACCGTCATTTCAACGCATTTGGAAGAACGGATTTTAAACTTGATGCCATTATAGGAAGAAATTTTAATGAGTATAGCCTTTTTAGTTACCTTCAAGAAGCAGGCCTTCTTGAAAAAATTTAGGTTAGTTTGGGTATGATGTTTGAGATTGTGTATATGTGTTAGTATGTGTTAGTGTATATCATTTGCTTTTAAGCTTTTTTTTTTACTTCGTTAAATTTTTATGTACATAGTTTATCTCCAATTGATATAATATTTATTACCATATATAAAGTTTTAGTACTTTTAATTTCTGTTTATTTCACAGAATTGTGTAGAATCAGGAAGTATGCAGGGTGCCTGTGTTGCTTGCAATTAATTTGAAATAGGTGTGTTGGTGGAATGGGTATTTTGTGTGTTCTTGGGTTCTCTGTAGTACTCACAGGTTTTTATATAAACATATTTATAGATTTTTAATTGACTTTTTCCTTTAAGATTCCTTTTAATGATACAGCGTCAATATCCTCGTCGTTGCGACGCCAGTAAGAACTAACAAGTCAATCAATCTTTCGTGTTGCTGGGAGGCGAGGAAACAATAGGTGCCACATTCAAATGAGTCTGGTGTCTTGCTGTACGATTGTCTAATGAATCCTGCACACTTTGATCGCATCCCAGATCCGTGAGACGTTGTTATTTGCTTCCACAGTTTTAAGGTTGTTGAGTGATTCCTGTAATCCTTTGATCACGTGCCAGATCCGTGAAAAATTATCACTGGTTTCCTCATTTTTTTTTTTTTTCTGAGAGAGATTTTGCTGTTTGGAGGCATTTCCTGCCGTATGGTACGCGGCAGGTAGGCTTAGATCAGCAGGTCCCTTTGGAGGCAGATTGTAAGTCATCTTCGTAGATTTCCACCGAGAAGGTCCTTAGCCACTTAGTGATATATGATATTTTCTTGTGAGAGGATAAGTTTCTCGTGGATCGCTCCTTGAGAATGTTATCTGGTATCAGGTCTTTGCATTTCGTATATGAGAAGGCATCACCAACAGATTGAATAGCAGTCTCGACGTCGGAACGGTTCGATTGGCACTGTATAAAGTAAAGACAATTGTTCGCGAGCACGGAACTTGTGTGTGGGGCACTGGCATCGGTAGGTTCCAGAGTCACTTGCGCAACGGTTGGAGGTGGGTCGGATGACATTTTTGTGGTAAAGGGAGGGCCAAGCACTAGCACATACAATGCACTTATTTGCCCTTTTCCCAGGACCAATAGATCTCAAGAAGCTGTAGTTTGAAAAGTTTCGAAGGCACTGATTGGAGCAGGACGTATATTAATTTATCTGGACGCCGGGTATTTCATAGAGGCGCTACTAACACATTGCCTAGCATTAGAGGTATCATCAGCAAGGGCGAAATACTAGTGGAAAACGCGAGAGAGACCTCCAGCACGTCGACCCACAAACACATGCACTCTTTCTGCATGAAATAGTTATTCATGCAACTCTGTGGTTAAGATGTTTTCTCCACCAGCTGGAGTAACTTAGATCAATCCCAGAGGATGTGAACGATTTAGGCCCATTTCTTGAAAATCCTGTTGTGCCCCTGCTATTCTAAGCCGTGAACTATGTATCTGGTACACAGTCAACTGTGATGGGTTTCAGACTTGGTAGAGAATACGGCATTTAAAAACCGTATGGTTAACACCATATGGGGAAACAATCTTTGAGGAGAGTAAGGCGAATATCGAATAAAAAATGGTAATGATCCGACGGTTTTTAATTGTTTAACAGAAACTTCTCGAGAAGCCCTTTGTTTCTTAGTGTTCATGGTTCCCTTCCTCCACAACCCCCCTCAAGTAAGAGCCCCCATCCTCCCCACCTCCCTCCCTCCCCTGGGTGTACTCAGTTCGATCCTCCTAATTAACATCGTCGAAATCCCTAGCAAGCAATTTTCTCCCTGATTAACAGGAGATGAGCTTTTTCTCGGCCGGCTCATCCGGCCATAGCTAATTGCTTACTCCCTTTAATAGCTCTTCTTCAGAATATCCGGACATTTTGCCTCACGGAATATTTTTATTTTTATTCTCGTTTTCTCCTTCGCCCGTGAAAGCCGTTTTATTTTTTCTTCGCAAAGCAGGAATCATGTTTTACGCGCCTCTAATTGCCTGGTTAAGAGAGAGTGTTGCATCTCGCGGAGTGGTTTGGTTTCCTTGACGCCTTTATGATCTTAGCTGGGGTTCTTCTCCCCTCCCTCCACCTCCCCCCCCCCCCTCTCTCTCTCTCTCTCTCGTTGCTGATGCAAATTTGAATTTAGAGCCTGTGGCTCCGTAGGAAAAATAACAAGAATTGAGCCGGGAAATGTTCATCTTTTAGCTTTGTAATCAAGGATGAATAACCTGTGCATAAACTTACCTACACACATACTCTATAGCAGGTATGTATATATATTATATAGTATGTACGAATATCTACTCATCAGTAGGGTTACCAAAACTCAGAGGATCATTAGGAGTTCATTACGAAACGTTTCATGCCATCCTGACACATCATCAGCTTGTAATATAAAAATAATTCACATTTGTAAAATATAGAATTAAAATTTACTTGCTAATTCAAAAGGAATATATATGAAATACCAAACTAACTCATGAAAACCAGTTATTAAAAAGTGAAAATCTAAGGAAATTAAAATTTTTTAATTTTCGTCAATTTTAATGTCACCTTGTAATTAATTTTAGTTTCATTAGTTTTTTAGTTCTTAATAAATAATTTTTATGAGGAAATTAATTTTCATATATATTCCTTGTAAATTAGCAAGAAAATTTTTATTTTCTATTTTACAAATGTGAATTATTTTTATATTACAAACTGATGATATGTCACGATGGCACGAGACGTTTCTGAATAAACTCCTATTTATCTTCTGATTTTCGATGAATATATATATATATATATATATATATATATATATATATATATATATACATATACATATATATATATATGTATGTATATATATATATATTATATATATATATATAAATATATATATATATATATATATATGACTGGTAACAATGTCTGTAACAACAGAATTCCATCTAATAAAAGGAGCCCATAAAAACAAAAACCAAAATATAGAGAAAAAAGTACTATATTTCAGAGACTGCTGTCTCCCTCTTCAGGTAGATGAATGAGAAAAGTTTACAGAAAAGGTGGTATTTATACCAAGAGGTCCATCCACAAACAAGCCAATTTAAGTCACCCCCGCTGATAATCTTCCTTTAATCTTCTTAAGGGTTGGTTGAATGAAGAGGTTGTCGATCGTGTCCGAAATCCATGCTCCTTTTGAGATGTTCATTACCTGCCTCTCTTTTATTAAGGCCGATTCCATCATTTGACTCTTGTACCGGCAGTTGCTGCTATAAATTACACGTGACAAATTCCAGTTTATTCTATGGTTATGTTCATTTATATGGTTGAAAATAGCAGAGTTCTGTTGTCCATACCTAACTGACCGTTTGTGTTGTATTAATCTCTGGGGAAGGGATTTACCTGTAAATCCGATGTAAGATTGGTCACAGTCCTGGCATGGGATTTCGTATACCCCAGAGTCCTTTGGAGATGCCTTTTGTTGGACGTTAATCAGGGATTTGGCTAAGGTGTTTGGGTAAGTAAATACAAAAGGGTTCGATGGGAAACAGACAACAAAATTCCTTTTCTTGATGTTTTAATAATCAGAGATACGACAGAATACAAATTCACCATATACAGAAAACCAACGTTCTCACTTTCATACATTCACTACTTTAGCTATCACGACAGTACTATCAAGATAGGTGTAGCTAGTAAATTTGTTCTTAAGAGCCTTACGAATTTGTTCCCCAGAATTCCTGGAAAAAGAATTTGAACTAATTCGCAAGCAACTTTCGTCTTTAAAATATCCTGACCATATAATTGAGAAAGCAATTCACAAAGCAAACGTAATTTTCTACCGATCCCCTAAAGACAAGACCAGAGATACACCCAACAATAAAATAATAATTCCCCACCTGGACACGATTAAGAGAATAACCAATCCCTTCGGAAAATCGAACCCTTTTGTATTTACTTACCCAAACACCTTAGCCAAATCCCTGATTAACGTCCAACAAAAGGCATCTCCAAAGGACTCTGGGGTATACGAAATCCCATGCCAGGACTGTGACCAATCTTACATCGGATTTACAGGTAAATCCCTTCCCCAGAGATTAATACAACACAAACGGTCAGTTAGGTATGGACAACAGAACTCTGCTATTTTCAACCATATAAATGAACATAACCATAGAATAAACTGGAATTTGTCACGTGTAATTTATAGCAGCAACTGCCGGTACAAGAGTCAAATGATGGAATCGGCCTTAATAAAAGAGAGGCAGGTAATGAACATCTCAAAAGGAGCATGGATTTCGGACACGATCGACAACCTCTTCATTCAACCAACCCTTAAGAAGATTAAAGGAAGATTATCAGCGGGGGTGACTTAAATTGGCTTGTTTGTGGATGGACCTCTTGGTATAAATACCACCTTTTCTGTAAACTTTTCTCATTCATCTACCTGAAGAGGGAGACAGCAGTCTCTGAAATATAGTACTTTTTTCTCTATATTTTGGTGTGTTTTTATGGGCTCCTTTTATTAGATATATATATATATATATATATATATATATATATATATATATATATATATATATATATATATATATATATATATATATATATATATATAGGTATTAACATTGTCACTTACACAATTGTTCTGTGCAATAATACAATTACTAATAGGACCTCATTGAAAGTGATGGCATCAAATTCCGTTAGTATTTGTTTATATATTTATATTATATATATATATTATATAGATATATCATACTATCTATAATATATATATATATAAGGAAACTGCCGTTGCTGGTATATCCCTTCGATTCAGTAACGGAGACATTCCCATTGATCCTAATAGAATAATCGCAATATTGCTTTAACTTAAGCCGAAGCAATCTAGCTTACTCGTTCCCTTAATACGTCAGACGTCTTTAATCGTGTCTGACGCTATTTTGACAGAATTCCAACGGGAATATAGATTCTTGTTTTTTAACAATAGTCGGACCTGTTTTTCATTAAAATGGACGTATTTTTATTTTATTTTTGCATACGCTTATTATGAAAAAAAAGTGATGACTTTCTTTATATTCTTAAGAGCAACTTGAAAGTTTAATCCTGATTGTTTTTAAGGATCGCATGCCTTCTACGGCTATATTATTAGACGCTGTTGATTTTGCCCCATTTCAGTTGCATCCAGTCGAAAATTGTATTGTATTTCTATCATTACCGACATCAGAGATACTGTATCGCAGTACACATGTATACTAGGTGTTAGGACCTCGATAGTGAATATTGCTTATTTTTTAGCAACTGTTTATAAAAATTTGAATGGACTTATGTTTCCCTAGAATGAGTAATGAAATGTACGTAATGATAATTTTTAATGGAATACAGAATTTTTACTTTGACTTTGACTTGATTAGTAGTGCCAGCAAATAGTTGTGAACCCCAACAACAAAGAGAGCAAGAACAATAAAAACATGAATCGGACCCTGTAGCGGGATATTGGCGCCATTTGTTGTACTGTAGACATTACACCCACTCACTACTGGCTGGTCAGTACAACAGAACGTTCGATCATCCTTCCTGGGCACCTAGCCGCATCCACTTCTTAGCGCTACCTCATTCTTCCCTCCTCTCTTTAATCTTGATGTCCAACACCTCGAACTATTACTTCTTTACGTAGCTGTTTATATTTTGTAGCTTAAAAATCAATTAAGCCCCACTTGATTCATTTTCATCCTCATTTTCAAAAAATGGTTAATTAACTGAATGTAACAGCGTAATAGTGTAGTGTCAGTGCACTACCAGGGCACACTTGTTGAACACTGTAGCTGTAAGACTTATTAACATGGGGTTCAATGCTAGTTAATGGTAGATATTTGTTATTAGTTTCCCAAATGCTGTTCAGCTAGCCCCAGTTCAAAGTTCAACAGCTGCAACTGAATTGACGGGCTGTATCAGTGCCGGAGAGCCAAGCCAAGGAAGATGGGGCCTTCCAGAAGGTGTACAGATCACACAGGAATTAATAGCATTGAATGAATGACCGGGCCAGGGGTAGGATTATGACATATCTGAGCCTAGTTGGCAGCAATGGCAGCACAATCTTGGAAGTTCAAAACCACAAAACTAGAAAGGAAAAGGAAGTCATTGAGTAAGATAAAAGAAGATGATGCTCCACCAGCAAAACTCACATGTAGTAGCCAGAAGGCAGGTGAAGAAGATGCAAAAGAATCAAAAGCTGAGAAAGAAGGAATCTCCTTTATTTAGGACAAACCAGCGCCAATCAAAGATTTATTATTGGCCATGACACTGGCTTTACACGAAAAGCTGCAACGATGTGCCATGAACCTACTAGATGAGAAACTTCTTGCTAAGCTTAGTGCTGGGGATATTGTTTCCCAGGACCATATGTATCACCTATCTTGTCTGACAGGCATGTACAACAGGGAAAGTGCCTGGCTAAATTCCCAGAAAATTGGAGATGATTATGTGCAGCACAGACAACAGGCATGTGCCCATGCCTTTGCTGAGCTTGAGAGACAAGCAGTTGACTACAGATGGGTGATGCTATTTTACGATGGTAGAAGTTTATGATTTGTACAAAGAAAGACTGGAACAGCTAAATGCTGATGCTTCCTTCGTGCCCAGAACACGATTGAAAGAACAGATACATGACCGTATCCCAGAACTGGAGGCCTTCAAAAAGGGAAGAGAGACTTGTCTTACCTACAAAGGGAAAGTGGGAGAAGCCATAGCCATGGCTTGTGAACATGAGAAAGGTTTTAATAGAATCTTAACAGTAGACACTGGAAGAGAATCTGTACCACCAAAGTTTGTTGAAATTTATGAGTATGCTGCAAAACGGTGATTATATAAAATTGTAAAACGGTGGTGATATAAAATCCCAAATTGAAATTAAATTCCCAGTATGACCTGATGAAAATGAACACTAAAAGTTCTAGCTGAAGCACAAGATACCAAAAGTAGAATTGTGGAGACACTGACTCTCTTTTTCTGATACAGCTTTCACAGCTTAACTCACTTTCTTCTGATTCCTGGATATATGCTATATAGGTGGCTTTGCGCAGCTGATATAAACTGCAAGCTGTCTCCTGGTGGGCTAGACATGTCTTCTTCACGTGAAGCAGAGATAAATGAATCTGCTGTTCCAGGAGTAGCCATTTATACTTCTGCAAGAGCACCAGTCCAACCACTGTCTTTCAAGAGATCGCCAAGAATTTTGAATGCTGCCATTTCTAAACAACATCTACTGATCTAACCTTAGCACAGCTTTTGCACTTGAACTGTCATAAGGCTCCATCAGCCTCAACATTTGCTAGGCATTCCAAGTCAAGAGAACCTCCGATTCCAAAATACCTTGGTCTCGTGGTCTTTGCAAAAACCAGAAAGTGTCAATTAATTGATACATTTCATCAACATGGAATCAGCATCAGCTACAATAGGGTTCTGGAAATGACTAAAGGGCTAGGAGAAGCTGTTGTAGCAAGGGCTGTGGAGGGCTCATTACAACTTATGCTGTTGACAATCTGGACCATAATCCAAGTGCTATAACAAAACAAACATCCTTCCATGGGACAGGCATATCTTTGTTTCAGCATCCGAGCACTGATGAAAAAGGCAAGGACAGAAACTTGGGCCTAAATCATCCAAAGTGGAACAAAGGTAAAAAAAAAAAAAGGTACCTTATCTTCCTGAATTTTACAAAAATGTACCCCTACTCACTTCAAACATGAGAATCTCCTCCCTTCATCCAGTGGAGGGGCAGAACACCAAGTTGTTCTGTCTAAGCATATTTCTCTTGAGTATGAATGGCTTGAGAAAGTTATTCAGTCATACAGAAGTGAAAATGCTGTGTCCATATATTGGACAGCACATCATGCTTCTTAGAAGTGATAGGTCCCCTTTGAAATAAGCTTGTCATCAATGTTGCCTCTTTTTCAAGATGCAGCTCATTCAGTTGCAATGATGAAACATGCCATGGATATTGCAAGAGCAACCACAGTTTCTCAATCCTGGCCAAACCCCAGTTCTAGCGGTTGATCAGCCACTGTTTGCAATTGCCAAACAGATCCAATGAGAATGGCTATTGCAGTATGGTGATATGGTTATCATGTTTGGTGGGCTGCATTTAGAGATGGCAGCTTTCAAAATTCTTGAAAGACAGTGGTTGGACTGGTACTCTTGCAGAAGCAGAAATAGCTACTCCTGGAACAGCAGATTAATTTACCTATGCTTCACAAGTGAAAAAGCCATGTCTAGCCCACCAGGAGACCGCTTACAGTTTACATCAGCTGCACAAAGCTGCCTATATAGCATATATCCAGGAAGCAGAAGAAAGTGAGCTAATTTGTAAAAGCTGGATCAGAAAACGAGAGTCAGTGTCTCCACATTCTACTTTTGGAATCTTGTGCTTCAGGTAGAACTTCTAGTGTTCGTTTTCATTAGGTAATACCTGGAGTCTAATTTCAATTTGTACAAAGACGTGCTGCTGGAACTCATTCCTTTCTTCTTTGCCCTGGACCATGTACATTATGCCAGGTGGCTTTCAATTCATTTGAGAGACTCTCCAAAAGGACACATTAGTTGAATTCACAAAAGGAAATTTCACTCTCCATAAAACCACTCGGCCCTCTCCCTCAATTGCTATAGACCAAGTGCATGAGCAGAATAATGCTCATGTGAAAGGAGATGCGGGAGCCATAAGGCTATTTGAGGATGCAGATGCTCTCAGAAGGTGGACAGTGGCTGGTCCTGAAGTAAGCTGCCTGATTGATGAGTTTTAGACTAGAAGTGATGCTGATCCAAAATCTTAGGGTAAGCATCATGATGAATTTGAAACTATTTAGAAAAGGTTTCTTGAAATTATTGAGAACCTAGCAAAAGTAATAAAAGAAATGGGCAACCCTTTTGAGGAGGATTCAGTGGATCTGATTGTGTTAGACTGTCATGAAATTATGGACAACAAAGTTAGTGAATCATTGAGATCTATGAAGAGCCTTGGACAGACATAATTCATAAACTTTATTGAGAGACTCAGGACACTCAGCAAATTCTATGAGACAGTACATAACAAAATTTTATTTTTCAATCACAATATGTCTGCTACAGAGTCTAAGGGCAAACAGTCACTGTGAACCATAAAGGAAGGCTGAAATCTATTCTCACGCCTTTTCATATCATGCCAGAACAGACAGTGTGACTTAAGTAAATTCTTTCAACATGAAAATCAAAATTGCCCACCATCACTAGCACAGAATGGGGAGATGCAACAGGGCACCAAGTCACAGTTGCTTCCTCTACTAGAACAGCAGACATCAGACATCCATGGCAAATAGCCTACTGCTGATGTTCTTATAATAGAAGGTGCAGCTCTTGTAAATGCTCTGAGACCAACCAAGGGTCTACATTTGAGTCTTATGCAAAAGATGAAGTCCTGTCCATGGTACAGAAGCACATATAGAAGTACAAACAGGCACACATTCTATCTGATGTGTATAGGACAGACAGTATGAAAGCACAAACAAGACAAAAAGAGGCACAGGATTTGCCTCAAAGTGATTAGCACTGCAAAAACTCCCGACAATTGAGCCAGCTTCCTCAGGAATGACCAGAACAAAACTGAACTATTTGCATATTTGGCAGGCACAATCGTTTCATCTCAAGCAGATGATACAACATGCATTATTGTCACCATATGGGATGCTGCACTTTGTAGCAAAGCTGAACACTGCTGACGTACAAGGCTGCACTCACGAAGAGGCAGGTACTAGAGGCCTTTTGCATGCTGCATATGCTGTAAAGCATGAAGATATCTCAAGTGCAATCATGTGTAGTTCAGACAATTACGTTGTCATCATAGCAGCATCTAGTATGGAAAAATTGGTTTGGACAAACTGTGGATTTAATTCGGAGGAGCAAAAGACATGAGGTGGATACCTATCCATAATATTGCAGCAGCCATGGGACCAAAAGCCTCAGCCCTTCCCTTTTTCCACGCATTTCGTGGGTGTGACACAGTGTCTGCCTTTCATGGAAAGGGGAAGAAGTCTGCTTGGCAAACATGGACTGTGTTTCAGCGTGGCCACCCACCTTCACCAAACACCACCAGCTGTAGAAGATGAAGACCTGCAAATCATTGAAGAGTTCGTGGTGCAAATGTACGACAGAAGTAGTTCTTATAAAGATGTAAATAAGGCTAGACTTTTATCTCTTTGCAAGGAAGCAAAGAGCTTATGATTGCATTCCCCCTACAAGCAGGGCACATCTGGAGCCAATCTTTAGTATGCCATCTAGTTTTGCCCAGTCCAAGACACTGGGAATGGCGACAGATTGATGGTGACTGGTTTCCGTATTGGACAGATGTACCAGTAGTAGCAAAATCTTCAAATTGAATAAGTGTGGCTGCAAGAAGGAATGCCATAGCAGGTGCAAGTGCTAGAAGTCTGGACTTAGTTGCACAGCTCTGCAGTTGCACTTTGGTAAAACTGATTGATACACGACACATATTGGTATCTATCAAGAGATATATACATTTATATCTTTGGTGGCTATTTTGGAAATATGGTGGCCATATTAGAAAGATGGGTTCATTTTATCTCTAAATGACAGTAAGAATGCCAAATATAAATTCACAATCATTTTATGGACAGTATGCAACTTTTGTAGGCTTATGGATTGAAAATATTTGAAATATAGAGCAGATTTACTGCCATTTTGGAAAAGTGTCAGCCATCTTTTAAATAGCCATATATCGAGGTGACTGGAGGTTGATTTTGTTTTATGGGAATAATAAGAGTTTTCATACCAAATCTGTTGCTTGTATCACTATGTGCAATTTTTTTACCTCTACCCCCCTCTCAACCCCGCTCAACTAAGAGTCTTTTTATGGTGTTTTATATGGATTACCCAAGATACACAAACCCAACGTTCCTTTATACCCTGTACTTGTGTCTTTTAATACCCCTAACAACAAACTTGCTAAGTATCTTGTTCCTCTCCTTGAGCCATTAACCAGGAATAGTTACACCATTAACTATTCTTGTCAATTTAAAGATATGATCATGGTTCAAGACTCTGATCTCTGCATGACCAGTCTGAAAGTTGAGTCATTTTTACAAATGTATCTGTGAATGAGATGATTGACATTATTTTAAATAACCTCTTTACTCAGCCTAATTCTGTTTTTAATCATTTTACTCACTCGAGTTTTAAAACCTTGTTGGAACTAGCTGTGCTAGACATAGCTGTTATTTTTATTATAAAGTATACAAGCAGGTTGATGGTATGGTTATGGGCTCGCGCTCTCTAGAGGAGTGCAGGCTGGACGAATGCCCTCCCAGTTACCATCCTCTATTTTATTTACATGTGTTGCCGACACCTTTGCCTTTGATAATTCCTGCCACCCCAATCTCAAGTTCACTTTTGAAAAGGAAGACGACAATCGACTGCCGTTTCATGACGTTCTGGTCACCAGACATAACAGTAATTTCACTACCACTATTTATAGAGAAAAGACTTTTTACGGGATTAGGTGCCAATTTTTACAGTTATTGCTTTTATAGTTTTAAGATTAATTCTGCTGTGACTCTCTTTCATAGGGCCCTTTCCCTCATCTATAGTTGGAAAGATTTTCATGATTGTTTCCCTTCAAAGATTGTTTTCAATAACCTCAATAAAATCCTATAGGGGTTTCTCGCTGAGCGTTATAGTCCTACGGTACTAAAACTACACTTATGCGCCAAGTTTCCATACTGTCATAATGTCCATTTTAGAATAAGATTTACAAGCATAATTAAAAAACCTCTTAGCGATTGGTTCTATTTTTAAATTTAAGGATCAGCTTTGTGTATGATGTCCTTTGGAGTGGTGTATAAGTATTGGTCCCCCTAGCGTAATTCGGGATATATGTGGGATCCACTCAGAGGCTTCTAAAAGTATGAACTGATTTTCTGGGGCAAGTTTTTGTACGGGGGTAAAAATCTCCAACCCTGGACACTCCAACAAAAGAAGTCACACGAAATTTGTAAAAGTGCCATCGGAAGCAAAGATTTCTGCATAATTGGACGAACTTCAAGCCAACTAGAACTACCAATACTTGAGTTGTTGAAGATAAAACAGCTTGTTCCGAAATTGAACGCTCAGACTTGGGCTGTTCCTTTATACCTGTCGTAATAATAATACTTTTGTTATTTTGTTTTTCTTTCGAACAGGCGACACATTTTCTGTATTTGTGTTGTACTTACAAGCTGGATCCTTAACCTTAATAATTTTTTTTATTAATTTATTTTCTTGATATAATTTTAAATTTTTAGTGTTTTGATATATAAATCTTAAATATATTAATATTTTTACTTGTCTTCCATATGTTTTGTTAGTTAATTAATGTTTCAGTATTTTGTCTCTTCTTCGCCTTTTGTGTAAAATTTCCCTTTTTCATGTTCAGAATTTGTCTCTGTGTATTTTTGCTATCGCTTTTATTGTCAATATTTCATAATCCATGTAATCATGGATTATAAAACGCTGGGAAGAATCACGTAATCTAATGACTGTCTGCCCTCCTGTTTGGAGTTTGTATTCGTTCATTCCTGTCCCTTGCTCATTGGTGGTATCTATATATATATATAATATATATATATTATATATATTATATATATATATTATTATATATATATATATAATATAATTACAGGATTTTAAAATTGGCAAAGAGAACTACCTGTAAGCACCCAAGAATCACGCACCACTTCACAGGCATCCCCCAAAAGCAAACCCCTTCCACGTTCCCAGAATAATTCAACTCATTTTAACCGAACACCGCGCAAACACTTTACTCCTGGTCTACCTTTACTTCCAAAACGTACCCGAATGGGACAAATCGTACTGAGATGAGACAAACAGAAACAACCCCCCACCCCCATCCTCCCCAAAACCTCCCTCAGTCCAGGAGGATCAAACTTGGTTATGAACGGAGACAGACCTCTTTAAAACCGCAAAGAAAGGCGACGTGACGCATCGACTGTTTTACGAGACCGACAACACAATCGCTCATTACTAGATCTTTTGAGGTGGACGATGAATCAGCTGCGGGTGAAAGCGCTTTTAACCCGGGCGGGGGACGCGGCCGAACGCTCTTCGTGGGCCATGATGATGGACTATGACAATTAGGCGAGCAATGAATTTTTAAATAACCCGCCGCGCTGTCGCCATTTCGAAACTGCTTTCGGTTCTTGGGAAGGAGGGATTACCGCTGGGCGAGGGGGAAGGGCCAGAGGAGTTTGAAGGAAGACTTGCACTTGCAGTTTTTTCAAGTGCGCGCGCGCGTGTGTAATTTTTTGTTTGTTTGTTTGTTTGGAGGGGGAGGGGTGGCGGATGTACCTGAAGATACTTACATACATATATAATCGTATATTATATGGTACGCTCACAAATACGCACTCACAAATTTGGTAAATTATGTTGACGTTTTGAGATCACATATAGTACGTAAGTAAAATCTGAAATTGGCTGATAAATTCCCACAAATAATGTCATTCCTTAACGTATTTGTTTATCATTGTGAAATCCCTATTAATTGTGCTAAATACGGCGTTCTTTTTATCTCGTTCTATATTGTATGGGAATTCAAATTTGCATACGTGTGTCCTAGACGAGTTAATGGATATTTTGCCATGCTCCGTTTGGATATGTATATAATAATATTAATAATGATAATCATTTTGCATTGTTCCAAATGCCTAATAAAAACTCACAGTTTTCCCTTAGTTGGCTAATTAAATTGATTTTAAACTTCATTCAGCCTTTTTGTCATACTTACCCCTTTGCTATTGCCAATAATTATAACAATAATAATAGTAAATATATGAGGTAGTAATAGTAAAGACAGAAGAAAATAAAAGCATTAACCATGAATAACAATATGTATAATAACTACAACAACAACAAGAACACCACCAACAGCCTCATTTGCAGCAACAACACAAGCAACCACAAAAGCGACGATGATGGAAAAAGATTCCTTGACTTTTCCTCAAATGTCGCAGTCGTCATCATCATTATTATGACAAAAGCAATTATGAAGGAGAGAAAAAATAGGAAATGAAAACCCATGTGCAAAACTGCTCATAAGCCCATTACAATTTACCGTGAAAACACAAAAATGCGTCTAACTGCCTATTTTCCGTTAATGACTTCGAAAAAGATGTTCGTCAAAGACTTTTTCATTCCTCTCCCAAAAATTGTGAGTTTCTTTAATTTCATTACGAAAAAAAAAACTTCAAAAACGTAAAGCTAAATGGTTTTTTCAATTTCATTTATTTCCTCTATATTTTTTTTTTCGAGAGAAGACCGTGGCGCAGAAAGTCTGATTGAAAATACGAGATAAAAATCCCGGCCGGAAATTTCTGAAACAAAGTGTGCAAAGTGAAAGATAAAAATGATTTTCGAAAAATATCCTAAAGCGATGAAATATTTTTTCCATGTGAAATCTGTATTTTTTCTTTGCTTTTTCTTTTATGATTAAATAATTGATAGATGAAATTCCTCAAAAAACGTTTGGGTAAAACTAGGATTTGCTGTCCTTAAAAGTAGCGAAGTGACTCCCCTTAAAAACGCACTCAGAAAGAGGGAGGATACGTCATTCACGTATATATATATATATATATATATATATATATATATATATATATATATATATATATATATATATAGTGTGTGTGTGTGTGTGTGTGTATGTGTATATATATATATATATAATATATATATACATACTACATACATACTTGGTTAGCCTAATCGACAACGTCTCTGATGAAGTCCTGATTTATACTGTCCACTGGGCGCTGGTTCGAACCCACGAGAGGACGAAATTATTATAAACTAAAAAGTTCCCATTCTGTTTACATATATGAAAATAAATTACTAATTTCGAGGTAGAGCAAATTAGATATTAAAGGACATTTTGTAGCTTGAATGATTTAGATGAATCACGGTGATGTGATAATGATTCATATATCTTATTTATATATATATTATATTATTTTATATATAATATATATTATATATATATATATATACGTGTGTGTGTGTGTGTGTGTACATATATATATTCTGACGAACTAGACTGAATTATGTACCTGGTAGTTAGTTGTCTGTGTTGAGTTGTGCCAGATAGAAGAAAATTTAAAGGAAAAGACCTTGTTAGCGTTATAGTGTATATACGTGTATATATATATATTATATATATATATCTATATATATCATATTATATAATATATATATATTAGCTGATGTACCTGGCATTACTCGGGATAAAACCAGGCATGCCGCCCGTGCTGACAACGTGATGACAACCCCTACAGTGTGGATTATGCAATCACTTTCAAAATATGTAATCACTTGGGATCAGTCTTATTCATCCGGCATGGCACAGTTATAGGAAAGATACTTTGATTGTTAAAATTTAACGTATGGTTCAGATGGATGAAATACATGATATGACATAGGGTATTATGATATGTATTACACCTGTTATCAGTTTTGAAGTGACTCTTGTTACGCAACATAGATAGATTATTGGGATTGCCAACTCTCAAACAACCTACATATAGCTGACTATGTGAAAACAATGGCTTCTTTCGGTTTAGGCCTGCATCTTCCAATGACTGACTTTGTGCCATTTTAATGCTTATTGCAAAACTCAGCTTTAAGGGGATTTGAAGGCGCTTGAATTCCAAATGTGTGTCAGATGGGATAAGAGGAATTTGGGGTATGAATGCATCCTCCCCATTTGCTTTGCCAGAAAAAATGGTAGCTTTCCAGACTCTTGGCATCATCTTTTTGACGATAAGGCGAGTTCCATTGCAAAGCCTAGGTGGCTCCAAGTTTCTTAAAAGCACTACTGGTGCGCCGATATTGAGTTTTAATTGGTGAGGTGGAAGTCCAGAGGGTGTTAAACTATTAAAAGAACTCCACAGGATAGTTCTCAACTTCATCTGGATCGAAAACAGTGTCAATGGACTTGTAACTGCATTCCTCACTGGGTAGCTGCTTCAGCAGTTGCAAATTCTTGTCATCAACAGTGTCGTTCTTCGGCGCAAAGATGGCAGCCGTCCTGAACCAGTTATGGTCTTTAGATTTGTTGCCCAGGTCAGGAAACACACTAGACGTGAGCTCCTGAATATTATGTATTGGATTTCCCAACGGCAATGTGATCAGACCATCCTGTCCACCAACCAGAGTGACATTGTCAATATCCAATAAGTTATTAGAAAAGGCTTCTGCTTCCTCATCGCCACTTAGTTGGACTTTCATGTTGGCTTGGAGTCTTAACTTCTGTACACATCTCCACAAGTAGGACTTTATGCAAGCGTTTACCTCATTGGCTCTCGTTCCCTTAGGAATAACTGGCAAATTTCCTGCAAGCAAGACTGTTGTACATTCCATGAGCCTTGTTGTGCAATTTAGATCTTGCAGGGCCCTGTTAAGAGCCTCGAATATCTATATCTATCTATCTATCTATCTATCTATCTATCTATCTATATATATATATATATATATATATATAAATATATATATATATATATATATATATATATATATATATATATTATATATGTGTGTGTATATGTATGTATATGTACTTTTATTTTTATGGACATTATTAATTGTAAGAAAATCATGGTGTCTAAAAAATTATTTATCACTTTTAGCGCATTTAGTAAAAAAATTTTTAGTTTATACTTTTTAGTTTTGACAGAAATTGTAGTCGATTTATGATTCTAGCTAAGAAAATTGATATCCTGTCGAGCCAAAGAAGGTTTGAAACATCTTTTAGAGTTTCTTACAAATCAAGAGTAATAACTTTTAAGGGGAGCGGTTAAATATGTTTTCAAGAAAATCTAACTCGAACTTTTATATTAGCTTAATCTCTGTGCCGAATTTCATACTGATCGGTTCATTGCATAGTCGCTTACTTGGAACAAACAGACAAACAAGCTGACACGTTTTTCCATATGTATGATAGATATGTATTTAGTTTAGACCCATTAGCTGACGATGAAAATGCACAAATTCACTAATTTCGTTGTGAATTGGAATAGTACGAATTGACATAATTTCAGTGCCAGTGATAAAAGAAAAATAGATTTTTAAGACGATTGTTTTGTAAGTGATGCACTGATATCTTGGAGTACTCTAGTTATTTTTACTTTGTAATACTCCACCTTATGGACATTAATGTTGTGATAAATCTGATAATATGAACTGTTATTGAGCGGTATCAGTCATTTCATCTGGTGCTGCTGCTCTCCATGTAAAACTGAGCTACGTTTGCAAGGAATTCAGAACTGGCCAGTTTGCTGGTGGTTTCATTTTCATCTGTGTGTGGATTTGTGTGTACTATATTAGCAGGAGATATTTAGAATTCGTGTGTGGATCTTCGTGAAATTTTGTGTGTTTAATCGTCTCGTGACCTTTTTTTATGATTAACTTCATGACTATTCATGAGATTGTTCCAGGAAGGGCACACCTCTTCTATTGTACAGGATATTTATTTTTGTCAATTTATATATATCTGGTTGCATTTTGGTATCCTCTTCATACTGAGGAATTTTTATGGTAAAATATCTTTTTTAAATTTAAAAATTCAATGCCAATGTCAAATTTTAATGTTTATAGGAGTTACCATTTATAAATGAAACTATAGAGCACTAGCGGACTTGCTCGCAGTCATGAATAGTTTAGAGCCTATAAGGTTACTTGAAAACTCACTTGCCAAGGTCAGACAGTAAACCAGGTGATATGTTACGGTGAGTGGCGTAGCGTGATTCCGGTGGGGGTATACTCTCGCTGTTGTGGATTTAATGCAGACTTCTGATGTCATTTGGATTTACAGAACTCTAAGCTTTCAAAGCCCCTCAGGTGGAAGTACCTCAACTTTCGCTCATAAATGCGCAGTAATTATCCTAAGTGAAACGTATTAATGTAATGGACAACATCTCTGGCGCCCCATCTCGTGATCTTTGTTATGCGAGCTTGGGCTATTTGTCCTCGTGAGAGGTTCCGAGGGCACCACAGTCCCCGGGGGTTGGGAGGGGGGAGGGGGATGAGAAGGGCCTCTCTGTCGCGCGCGAGCTCTCCCCCGAGGCAATGAGGTGCACGCAGATGCGAACTCTGGATAGCATATCTTCCATCATCCATGAATATATTTTTGAATTATTCATGCCGATTCCACGACAGTGGGCTAGGCCTGATCTTCCACTTTCAGCCTCTCCCCCTCCTCTTCCTCCTCCTCCTCTTACCCCCGAAATCGCCACCCGTCTAGCCCACACTACACCAGGAAAAAAAGAAATGTACTTTTCTATATTACATGACTCGAATGAGAATCATTGTCGAAAATACCAACTGTCCCCCTTTTCAAGTGTCTTATTTCGTATTTTACACTTTTAAAGAGATATAACATTTTCAGTTTCTCTCTCTCTTTCTCTCTCTCTCTTTTAGAGGGATAATAGAAACTGGTAAAAGAGTTTAGTATTCCTTGCAAGACTCTCTCTCTCTCTCTCTCTCTCTCTCTCTCTCTCTCTCTCTCTCTCTATTGTGCTTGTGTGTATGTGTGTGAAAGATCTTAGATATGTGTCAATTTAAGTATCTGATACATCAAGGTACGTAAATGTAATGGTTATG
>NC_061092.1:44660850-44715850 GCF_015104395.2 Macrobrachium nipponense | reverse complement strand
GTTTCCAAGGGATTCCAAATTTCCTCTCACAACTAGGTATGATATTTGAGTCTGCAAAGAGATTGCATTCTAGGATCAGTAGTAAGGCAATAGACACGTGGGGAACGTTAAACTTAATTTTCTCTGTTTATTCCACATCAAAGTTCACTCATAAGGATATAGAAGGACTCGGAGCTTATACAGAAAAGATACTGCGTTGTTTAATCAACTAGGGGATGTTTAGCATGAAACACTAACGTAACGTTTCTTCCCAATGTAGCAGACACTAGTCTGAGTGGAAATATCACAATTAGATCTAATATCACTACTAGCATCAAAAGGGGAATTATTTACAGCATCGATGATAGCATTGGAGAACTGCGTTACAATAACCAATAATACGAATTGCGATGCTGAGTCAATAAGGGGGAAGTCGCCTTGGAAAGAATGAAAAGGAAGTACAGACAAAGAGGCAAAAACAATAACTGACTGCATTCGAAATTACTCCATTAGAGTACCTGGACATCTGTGGTCTTGTTTTCTTCCAAATTGCTGTGCCGGGGACAGCACTATGATCAATAAATGAACACGTGGGGGTCCCCAGAGGAGAGGAGAAGCAAAAAGGGGGAAGAGGAGTTAACGGCTTCGTAGCTGGAAATCTTCTAAGGGCTCATGCTAGTTGCCTCCTGGTTTTATGATCTTGGTTCCATCAGGCCTGTGTCCCAGCTTGTTCCTCTGGCCCAAGATAGAATCCGCCCATTGCAGTACCTGAAGGGATTAATTCCGGAGCAGCCAATTGGAACAGAATAAGATGATTCATGAGGTATTCAAAGAGAATGGAGGCTCAGTGAAGGTGGGTGACTGAAGAATATCTGAACTACCTTTCTATCGCCTTAGTACTGATCCTAGAATGCAATCTCTTTGCAGACTCAGATATCGTACCTAGTTGTGAGAGGAGATTTGAAATCCCTTGGAAACGGTGCCCGGACTAAATAGCAACCTGTTCAGCGCAAACCTTATTTTTGTGCCTGGATCGTTTCCCAGCCACGTGTACCGCTTGACCTGCAATCAACCACCTCCAATTTCATTTCTGTACCCATTCTAGTCCATGTCACCTGTAAGGTGTAAATTGCTACCCAAGTAATTTAAATGTAAAAATAGTTCAGTTAAACTAAAGCTCTAGAGTTTTATATAAATTCTTCGAACCATTGGTACCAGCCTTCAGCCGTAGGTTTTGTCTTGGTCTTGTTCTCTTGCAAGGCCTTTTTGGAATCCCAGAAAGTCACTACCCCAGTTGTCAGAGTCCGAGAAAAAGAGGTTTATAACTATATATATATATATATATATATATATATATATATATATATATATATATATATATATTTTAATAGCAATCGACTGACAGTGAATAAGATCAATAACTTTCATAATATATATATATATATATATATAATATATATTATTTATAATTATAATATATATATATATAATATATATATATATATATATATATATATATATATATATTATGAAAGTTCAATTGATCTATTCACTGTCAGTCGATTGCTATTAAAATCTACCTTAATATCTTTGGTACCGGTACAATGTACAGTGCTCTCTGTGACTGGGTGCTCTATTACAATATTCCTGTTGTAGACTGGTTCTTTAGCCTGTGTGAAAGAGATTTCCATTCCACTTTCATCGTGAGGTTGATATAACGTAGATGACTAGTGGCCATTTATATTCGGGGGATTAGATTCTGGTATTATATCCCTTTATGCGAACGCGATCTCTCTCTCTCTCTCCATCTCTCTCTCGTCTCTCTCTCTCCTCTCTATTCTCTCCTCTCTCTTCTCTCACTGAATCGCTGCGGTTATCTTGAAGTCTTTCCTACGATATTTGTTAATTATTTTAGTGGCTACCCTGAATAGTTCTTTATACGTCTAAATATAGAACTCTTATTGTTTTTGGAATACCATAGCCAAATATAAGAACCATCCCATCTTTCTCGCTCTCTCTCATTGAATCGCATAGGTTATCTTGAAGTTTTTCCTACGATCTTGATTAAAATTAACACTTACATGTGTATCTGATCAACAGTTTTCCGAGTAATTTGGAATTCTCATTTTTTTTTATTTTTCTTCAAAGGTCCAAACCAATTTCTAGAATCTCCCATTCTCTCTCTCTCTCTCTCTCTCTCTCTCGTCGTCTCTCTCTCTCTCATCTCTCCTCTCTCTCTCTCTCTCTCTCTCTGTGCGTGACTGAAAGCTTATAAAATGAGGTTATCAATTATCTGTTGACATTTTCATGACCAGTAGCTCTTGAAGGGGTATTAGAATGACATTTATAGCAGGAAGGTCACCCAATATGTCTCCAGCGTTTCAAATAATAAAAATTCGACCGGACATTACCAGTTTTCTAACTCTGCCTCTCTCATATATATATATATATATATATATATATATATATATATATAATATATATATATATATATATATACTATATATATATATATATATATATATATATACATATATATATATATATATATATATATATATATATAATATATATATATATATATACTATATTCATATATTATTGGTGACAGTAATAAAAATGGCGTTGTGAATATATAGCCTACTGTGGCCGAATAGGTAAAGGATTACTCTTGTAGTGCTGAGAGCGCTAATGCTAAGGTATCCTTTTATAGAGCCATTCCTTTGGTGTTTATTTCATGATCCAGCAACTGGAGGACGAGTGTTACATTGCCTTTCTTTCAACAGCTAACAATCCGTTTACAAAAGTAGGTGGTGGCTGTAAAGAGAGAGAGAGAGAGAGAGATAAAAGAAGAAATCACGCCACAGGTATTTTTTTACAGCATCAGCTCTAATAGGTCAGTCTGTGGGCGAAATTTAGCTGCAGTCATACGACCTGAATATTGCTACCTTACGAAAAACCACTCACATGATGCACTAAGCACAAATTCCTCCAAAGATGAAAAATTGTGGAGGAAATGCTCCAACCATTTGGATGCTTTTGTGTTGCCCGAATGTAGCCCTGAGATAATCTTTTTTTCTCTCTCTCTGGATTTCTAGTACATAAGAAAATATACAGTGAATAAAACACAAATTTGAAATGTTATGTCACAATATGTTAACCGCTAGTTTTCACAAATGAGGATGTTGGATTCCCAGTTGTTATATTTACAAATAGCTACAACACCTTGTTATGTAAGTTGTTACAAACATACCCACTTTACTGCTTATATGATGAACAGAATTTCTCCAAATGTGGAAGATTATGGTTTGGGTAGCCAAGTGAAAATGGGGAAAATAGTAGAATTTTAGGGAATATAACTGGGACAGGCACGACATCGAAAAGGATTGATTGGTCACCTACACTGCGTGAAGAATGTAGAATCCAAAGGGAATTGAGACACGTAGAGAATACTTGTGTGCGTATCAAAAAGCAGTTTCACTTTAAAATACGATTTGCGTATATTCTTTATGAACTAGTACACTCATGCCATGTGAGTTCGTACACACACACACGCGCGCACACACACACACGCGCGCGCGCACACACACACACGCACGCGCGCACACACACACACACACACACACACACACATATATATATATATATATATATATATATGTATGTATATATATATATATTATATATATATATATATATATATATATATATATATCAGTAATAGCCAAACTCACCCGTTCCTTTGCCCATATTTACCAAACCAATGAGAATCACGACGATACAATTTTAATAATATCATTCGTCCTACCATGACAACTCTAGAATTGGTTGCTATATCATTATCGTAATAGAATTTAATAGAATTGAATGACAATAATTTCCGTTCGAAAATCTGATATCAGGGCAAAATGGCTACTTCATCTCCCGTCCTCTGGCGCGATAGTTCTCTCTCTCTCTCTCTCTCTCTCTCTCTCTCTCTCTCTCTCTCTCTCTCTCTCTCTCTCTCTCTCTCTCTCTCTCTCAGTACATCGTTGTGGAGTATACAAAGGAAGATTTCAATTCGCTCTGAGTCCATGTAAGAATAATCATATCCAAGGATCTTGTTTGCTTGTTTACGCTTAGGAGGTTCGTTTTGGGTTTTCACAGGTTTTTGGGTTCGATACAGACCCGCTTGGAATTCTGATGAGATTCTGTCGTTCTGCTTCATATTCTGTATTTTGATCTCTGAGAGAAGAATGCAAGTTTGTACTTCACGTAAATTAAGATCGTAAATAGCTAGTTTATACTTTACGAAAATAGTTCGTAAATAGGTAGTTTGTACTTCACGAAAATAAAGGTCGTAAGTGGCTAGTTAGTACTTCACGAAAATAAATGTCTTAAATATCAAATTTGTACTTCACGAAAATAAGGGTCGTAAATAGCTAACTAGTACTTCACGAAAATAAAGATCGTAAGTAGCTAGTTTGTAGTACACGAAAATAAATGTCTTAAACATCAAATTTGTACTTACGAAAATAAGGGTCGTAAATAGCTAGTTTGTACTTCACGAAAATAAAGGCCGTAAATAGATAATATGTACTTCATGAAATTGAGGTCATAAAAGATATTCTGTCCTAAATGAAAATAAAGGTTGTAAATAGATAGTTTGTAATTCAGAAAAATTAAGGTCGGAAATAGATAGTTTGTACTTTAGGACAATAAAGGTCTTGAATGGAGAGTTTATACTTCATGACAATAAAGTTCGTAAATAGAAAAAATAAAGGTTGCCAGAAGATAGTTTGCACTTCATGAAAATAAAAGTCATGAATAGATATTTTGTGTTTCATGAAATGAAGGTCATAATAGTTTCCGTACTTTATGAAAATAAAGACCTCTAATAGATAGCTGTAGAATAATGACGGAATTACCGTACAAAAGTCATTGACAATTCTTCAAGATCTATATGCCATCAGTGCACTACATGCAGTGTACTGTAGGCATTACTTAAGGTTCTTTGCAGCGTGCCTTCGGCCCGTAGCTGGAACCCTTTCATTCCTTTTACTGTACCTCCTGTCATATTCTCTTTAATCCATATTACTTTCCATCCCCCTAACAATTGATTCGTAGTTGCGAATCAATTGTTAAAAACGTTGCGAGGTTTTCCTCCCGTTACACCTTTCAAACCTTTAACAGAATTCCATATTATTTGTTATTTGCGGAATAATATATGTATATATATATATATATATATATATATATATATATATATATATATTATATATATATAATATATATATATCATATATATATATATCATAGTATATATATATATATATTTATATATATATATATATATATATATATATGTATATATATAATAAAGGCGTGTTTGCATGCGCTTTACATACAAAACCCCTCTATTTTTCATTCTTTTGAGCGGTCTATTCTGTGGCGCTCCCGGCCTCCCCGAAGCACTTAAACGTGACACTGTAGACATGCACGCGAATAAAAGTTCATACGTATAAATAAAAAAGTGGCCAGAAAGATGAGTGGCAAGCGGAAAGAAAAACCATTAAACCATTGTATCCTTCTTCTTCCACCAGCCACTCGCGCGTGCGCGCGCTCCTGGGAAACGCACTGCTATTACTCCGCCCCCTCTCTGGAGGAACACAATTCCATATGCAAATGTAGCAGTCGAGTGGATATGCTGCCGTTGTGGCTGCACCTACGCCTGTGGTGTGGTGGGCGTGAGGGCGGGCCGGGACTTGGCTGTTTTTGGTTGTCTGTATCGGGATGGCTGATTGACTGCGTCGATATGTCTCTATGTCTAGCAACAATTTTTCTCCCCAAAGTCAGACTGGCTATGTCTTTCTGCAGACAGGGCCATGTGTGCGTTTTTGCTTCTCTATCCGAATGCCCTGTCTTTGTATATGTCTATCTGTTCGTCAGACATTATTTGTTCATGGTCAGTATGGCTGTTTCTCAATATAAGTCTGTCTGTCTTTCTGCGTGACGCTGTGTCTTTTTGTATATTTGCTTAGCATCTCTGTACCTCTCGAGGACTACAAGGAGTTATGTGTTTTTGAACCACTGCCTTCATGTCGATGTCTTCATGTTTGTCTTCAGCTCATTCAAATGTATCACTTCGAAGTTACGTTAGCAAAACTTTGGAAATTCAACTCAGAAAAGGAATAAACTGAAAACTCGTTTGCTCATGAAATGTATGATCAAGTGGATCAAATTTTATACGTTCTGGTTCTGTTTTAATGTTAGTCCGACTCCTCGAATATCCAGTAAATAATTTCAAAGGATTCCTTTATTTCAGGGAGAGGAGGTTTGCATTTTATCGAAAAGATGTTCAGTCGTGTGGTACGTGACCCAGGATTGTTAATAATTGATTATCAGAAAGATCGCGAGATCCAATATTCAGGGCGTCGTCATTGATGCGAACACGGAGTTTTCTGCGTAGTCAGTTGTATAGATATTGTGAAGCAGCGAGATTTTCTGTTATTTTTCCTCCAAATGCTCACAGCGAGTATGGATAAATTTATCGCAGTGTTTAAATGGCTACTATGGAGAAAGTGGTTTTATCTCAATCACAATTTAAAATAAGATAGAGCTAGTTCTCCATTTCCTTTTTCCCAAGCGGGATGATATATTATCTGGATGGATGGGTTGCTCAAAAGGATAAAGCTATATGCTATATGCTGTCATGTAAAGTAAAATTAGTCTTGAGTGAAGCCATGAACTTTCTATAAATTTATTATAATATGCTGTCACATTGTATATATATTTTATATATATATATATATATATATATATATATATATATATATATATATATATATATATATATAATATATATATATAATGTGACAGCATATTATAATAAATTTATAGAAAGTCATGGCTTCACTCAAAGACTAATTTTACTTTACATGACAACATATAGCATCATAGCTATATATATATATATATATATATATATATATATATATATATATATATATATATATATATATATATACAGGCAGTCCCCGGGTTACGACGGGGGTTCCGTTCTTGAGGCGCGTCGTAAGCCGAAAATCGTCGTAAGCCGGAACGACACTTGGAAATATGCCTTAAACTAAGAAAAAGTTAGAGACCTTACCTGTGTGACATGCAAGTATATTGCATGATGTGTAGTGTGGTTATTTCAATGGCAAAGGATGGTTCTTGAAGGTATAATTCTTTATTAAACTCTTGTGACACTATAAAGCACAATAAGCTGAAAAACTATGAAGTCACCTTATAAGGTACTTAAAAATACTGAAGGGAAGTCAATTCATACACCTTTGAAATGTTTAAATTTATTATTTATTGCAAATGTGTCAAGTGCATGACACAGGGCTCTTCCTCTTCAATAATCAGCTTCTCCTCCATACCTGGATGGGAAATACAGAAATTGCACGTTAGTGGTGAAGCCTAAGAATTAATTTAAATTATATAGGTAAGAATAATATGGCAAGAAGCACTTATACATAGGAATATGCAAACTGTTACCTTACTGTAAGTAGGTCAAGACAAGAAAAACCAAGTATGACAACCAAATCAAGGCTGGATAATCCTATCCTGAAATAATATAATATCCGTGTAAGTTTGCATTAAAGGAGATTCTTGCAATTTTATGTTGACTTATCCAGAAATAACAAATAGTAGCTTACCACTATGTACAATAAACCCATGAACAACCTTCAGTAGAGTTGCGAAAACCACTGTAAGGACAAGAGAAATCCTTTATAACTATTAAACATTCGTGAATATCCGTACTCTACCGATGGCAGGTAGGAAGGACTTTAATAGGCAGCGACAAAGGCTCAAAGAGATTGTTACGATTACCATTCAGCATTTGACCCCAAAAAATACCTTGGTATCACCGTAGTCCATCCGAGCAAGAAGGGATTGAAGTCAATGCTTAGGAGAACGTGACTTTTCTCCACAAATCATCCACTAAGGTGAATCAAAGTCGAGACGATGATGAACAAATCAGTCGTAGGAGGCAGAGCACATCCAGGTGGCCACCAATTACGCCGTCCAAATTATGGAACCAAGGGAATACTTCACAAATGCCTCTTGAGGGACCCTTGATTCTTAATAACATTCTCAGAGCCTCGTCCAAGACATCCTCCAGGAAGACAGGCTCACTCTGACGATGGAAGACGGGCTCAATGGCATACGGGTATGTGGTGGGTTCCTACAGGATAGCTCACTGCCCTAATGCTCTGACAGGACCGCCCGGACTGACCGGACTGGCAGAACTGCCTCGACTGCTGATCTGCTTGGACTGTCTAGTACTCTACTGCTTCGCACGGCATTCAAGGCGATCTCGAAGTTTCCTCGTAAACAACAAAAAGAGGAGGAGTCAACAATTTGCTGATCATAACTATGGCAGCAGGAAGGACTGTAAGCGGTACCAAGTACTTATTTTACTTATTTTGGTAATACTAAAATTCCATATTTACGAATCCTTCCTGCCGCTGTAGGCAAGTACATTAAAAATTTATTTATTCTGTATACACAATGTACTACACTTAATCCTTAGGTTAGATTATACACTAAACACTATATTATGCACTGTACACTTCGTAGTAGTATTTGGTAGATCCTGGAGTACACTAAAATCCCAGTCTGGTAGCTCTGGAAGGTAAAAGTATAACACAATTAGTACAAAATACTACACAAAGTCCTGAATGCAATATGTAAATTATAGATATCAAGAGTAAAAGAGTTAATGTATGTTAATTAATTCCTTACTTTTAGTTTATAATCCATTACTTATTTGAGTTATATCAAGAGTAAAAAAGTTAATGTATGTGAATTAATTCCTTACTTTTAGTTTAAAGTTGTCCTGCTTTGTAACCCTGGATGCACAAAGTCTTATGTGGCCCCATAGCCTACATCATTCAGGGGGTTCTGGAATGTACAAAAAATAATTTTGTCAGTAAGTACTCTATGCATAGTAAGTTACATACAGTAATATGCACCATACAGTGGTTTAATATCAACTGGTATGCATAGTATAAATGATTGGTCTACACCCCCTGTTCAGCAGGGAGTGTACAGTATGTACGTAATTCCATGAGGGACCTTGATCACTTATCCCATGTGAGAGATCTTGGTCACTTTTTTTTTAGTATGTACGTATAAAACTTACTTAATGTATGTTTACTACACTATGTATAATTCCTTACCTTTATGTTATGTAGTAACCCTGGACAAAGTTTTATGTGGCCCCATAGCCTGCATCATGGAGGGGGTCCTGGTTTTCTGGAATGTACCAAAAAAGTATCAAAGTTAAGTCATGTATGTATGTTTAGTAAGTTACATACAGTAACCATACGTACAGTGGTTTATAACATGTATGTACATAATCAAACTTGGTTGGAAATTCCTGTAAAAAAAAGTTATGTACGTATGTAATATGTACTACTGTATGTAAAAACCTTACTGTTCATACTTTGTTACACTACATGTTACATGTGATACGTATACTTTCCTGAAGGGTTTTTTCCATCCAAAAATGGTGCTTCTACTTGTAGTTATCCCTTGATGACACTTGTAGTAGTAATTTGTTAGTAACAACCTGGAGTTGTGTGAAAAATGTTGGTTCTGGAAGGAAAAGTAACAAAATTAGTGTACAAAATATACACTACAGAAAGTTGTGAATGCAATATGTTAATTACTGTAGATATATCAAGAGTACTAAAAGAGTTAATGTATGTTAATTAATTCCTTACTTTTAGTTTAAAGTTGTCGTTCAATGTAACCCTGGATTGGACAGATAAAGTCTTATGTGGCCCCATAGCCTACATCATTCAGGGGGTTCTGGAATGTACAAAAAATAATTTTGTCAGTAAGTACTCTATGCATAGTAAGTTACATACAGTAATATGCACCATACAGTGGTTTAATATCACATATAACATGTTAGTATAAAACTTAATTTAGAAATTCCTTACATAACTTACCAACTTTTAGTGAGTCTCAAAGCTGTTACCTAGGTTGTGGGAGATGGAGGTGGAGGTGTAGAGCATTCATGATAAGGATGCATTCCAAACCTAACTTCAGTGTGCTTTATCACAGATAACAGGCTAGGATGATGGGCAGTCTGGAATGAAGAATTAATATTAAAGGACAGTATGTAACCACTTAGGTGTACAAAAATTTATTGTACGTATGCAAACATTAAACACAACTGAGAATTCCTTACCTTCAGCAAAATGAAGACATGTAGGCTATGTAGAGGTCTGGTTTATGTAAGTCACAGGTGCATGCCAGTCTGGAATGATAATGTAATAGTACATATGATTATATAGTATGTATGTTACATACATAACATGGTTATTACATATGTAATAATAAAACATTAATAAAAAAAAAAATGTCCTTACCAAATTCTAGTGGTTGGCTTGCTTACTGGGATGGCCATATGGTACATGAGAGTGGGTGGCTGGGCTATGGAGTGGGATGGGCAGGTGCTTGGGAGTCTGGAATGATAAAAAATATATAAAATGATAGTTACTACTACTGTAACTACTGCACATGTTATTACTGTTTGACATATGTAGTGTGTAATACGTATGTTCAATATAAAAAATGAAGAATTCTTTTACCTGAAGGAATGGGAGAGGTGATACTACTCGTATCAACTGATTTGGGCTCTGGAGAGGTGATACTCGTATCAACTGATGAGGGAACATCTACATCTGGAAAGAATGAAAGGGTACATAAATATATTATAAGGTGGATGTAATTGTAGCATATGTACACTTTTTAATAAAATTTCTATTAGCAATTTATAAAACATTTTATACAAATTTGTTAAGGATTCCTTACCTGATGTATAGGGCGAGGCATCAAAACCATGGAAAGGCTCAGGGTCATCTGGGTCACTGTCACTATCAAAGGGGTCTGAAATGAAAAAAAAAAAAAAAAATTATAAGGTTATGCAACATCAAACACATTGTACCACTATGTAAGTTAGTGTACGTATGTATGTAGGGTGTAAACAATTTCCAACATGAAAATGAGAAAAATGAAATTGCTTACCTGATTGTACACGTACAGGTGGGCGGGCTGATACAGAGGGTCCAGGTACAGGGGGATCTGGAACTGTCACAGGTAGTACAGGGAGATCTGGAACTGTCACAGGTAGTACAGGGAGATCTGGAACTGTCACAGGTAGTACAGGGGGATCTGGAACTGTCACCACTTCTGCAATAAAATTACAAATGATGAAAATTAATGAAGTTACAATTTACTCTTACATTTAGTTGTTACATTAAAAAATTAAACACATTTAATATGTACACTATGTAAACACATAAAATTAGTAAAACAGTTCAGAATTCCTTACCAGGACTAGGAGTGGGAGGTGGTGGTACTGGAGACTTGTGAAAGAAAGTGTCAAGCCTGGACTGCACACTTCTCTTCGTCTGCTTCTCCTTCAGGGTCTCCTTGTAGAAAGTCACCAAATCCATGATTCCTCTCTTGATTTTGTCAAACCTAGAAACGTTAGGGTCTTCTGCCTCAAAAAGAGAAGCCAAGGCTCTCTCCAGATGAGTAAAACCCTCTGACAAGCCTTTCACAGTTAATGACCTGGGTTTTGGCTCTGGTGCCGCCTCCTCTTCCTCAATCATTGTTGTTCAAGTTCTAGTAAGTCCTCTGCAGACAATTCCTCTCCATGGGAAGCCAGCAGCTCTGTTACATCATCAGGTTCAAGATCTAGTTTCAGCCTCTTGCTTAGCCCTACGATCTTCCTCGTCACAGTCTCGACGTCTTCTGCTTGGTCAAAGCCTTCAAAACTGTGCACAAACTGTGGACACAGTTTCCTCCAGGCCCCATTTAAAGTGGTCGTCTTCACCTCGTCCCAAGCACTTGCAATGTTCTTCAATGCATCTGCAATGTTGTAGCCCTTCCAGAATTGCTTCAGTGTCAACTCCTTGTTAGCTTCTATGGCCCTCAAAGCAAAAACGTATGGTCCTTCTAAGGTAGTAAGCCTTGAAATTAGCTATTACTCCTGGTCCATTGGCTGTATCAGCGATGTGGTATTGGGTGGGAGGTACACCACCTTCACATTAGGATGCATGTCGCTCAAATTTGAAGGGTGACCAGGGGCATTGTCCAGGACTAAGAGGGCCTTAAAAGGCAGACCCTTCGAAGTCAAATACCGCTCCACTGCTGGCACGAAATGGTCATTGAACCAATCTTCGAAGACCATTAAGGTAACCCACGCCTTCTTGTTAGATTTTCAAACATCACAGGGGAGTTGACTCTTGAAAATGCCCTTGAAAAGCCCTGGGATTCTCGGCCAAATACACCAGCAAGGGCTTCAGTTTCAAATCACCACTTGCATTGGCCCCAAACAGCAGTCAGTCGCTCCTTTCCAGCTTTATGGCCAGGTGCTGACTTCTCCTCCTTGGAAAGGTACGTTCGATTTGGCATTCTTTTCCAAAATAATCCAGTCTCATCCACATTAAAGACTTGGTCAGCCGTGTAACCACCATCCTTAATTATCTCAGCCAAACCACCTGGAAAACTTTCTGCTGCTTCGCTATCAGCACTAGCAGCTTCACCTTGCAGCTTCACATTATGCAAATTTGCACGAGCCTTAAAACGGTTAAACCAACCTCTACTCGCGGAAAATTCACCACCAGCACTGCCTTCGCCAAACTTTTTCACTACTGCCTCATGCAGCGCTCTAGCCTTCTCCTGGATCACACTTAAGCTCACCGGAACACACGTCGCTGGTTCTGGTCCTCCAGCCAGATCATGAGCAATTTCTCCATTTCAACAATGCTCTGGCTACGTTGCTTCTCGTTTATCACCGTTGACTTCATCGGTGCAGCATCCTTAACATGCTTCAGAATACGTTCCTTATCCTTCACAATGGTTACCACCGTGGTCCTGCTCAAGCCTAAAGAACGGCCTATTTCGGTGTTAGTTTCTCCCTTCTCCGAACGCTTTATCACGTCATATTTGACCTCCATCGTGATGACCTTCCTCTTCTTGGATGAACTATCATCGGAGGAAGTACTTTGGCGTTTAGGAGCCATTGTAAATTTGCGAAAATGGCAAGGAATTTCAGCAACGTCTCAGCACACAACCTAGTGAAATGCAGGCAGGCACGCGATTGAAGTGGCGTCCTTTCGTATTGTTACGCTTGGCGTCCTCGACCGTCCGAGGTCGTTGTTCGGTCAATTTACCATACAGTTTAATAGCGTTAATTAATTTATGCACCTCCGCTCAAAAACTAGTTCTGCATATGAGGTATCGTTAAAAAGCATAACAAAATGTCGTAACCTTGGAATTTGTGTTGTAATCTAACCAGAAACTTAGTTTTTTTTAATTATGTACTGGAAACAAGCAATGATTTTTCATTATTATTTGCGTTGTTTGCTTTTGGACTGTTTTAAACTGCGCATCCCAAGCTAGTGTATTCATTCGCCCGCAAACTAGTTCCGCATATGCGGCGTCACTAAAAAAATTCAAAAAATACGAAAAAAAAAAGTGTCAAAAATCATCATAACCTCAAAATTTTTGTTGTAATGTAACCAAAAACATATTTTTATTATGTACTGTGCTAAACTATAAAGGATTTTTATCATAGCATGCGTTTTTTAAAAGCGTCGTTAACTCGGAGCGTCGGAAGCGTCAGCGTCGTAACCTCGGAACAAGCGTCGTAACCCAGGACGGAATTTCCATTGAATATTTAAGAAAAAGCGTCGTAACCTCGGAACGTCGTAAGCCGGAACCGTCGTAAGCCGGGGACTGCCTGTATATATATATATATATATATTATATATATATATATGACTTAATATTTGTGGTATAATATCATCTATCTATCTATCTATCTATCTATCTATATATATATATATATATATAGATAGATAGATAGATAGATAGATAGATATATCCACAAATATTAAGTCATATATATATATATATATATATATATATATATATATATATATATATATATATATATATTATATATATATATATCTATATATATAGATATATCTAATATATATATATATATATATATATATATATATATATATAGATATATCTATATTTATCTATATATAGAGATATATATATATAGATATATATATATATATATATATAGATATATATATATATATATATATATATATATATATATAATATATATATATATATATATATATATATATATATATATATATATATATATATATATATATATATATATATATATATATATATATATATATATATATAGATATATATATAGATATATATATATATATATATATATATATATATATAAATATTATATATCATATATATATATATCTATATATATTATATATCTATATATATATCATATATATATATCTATATATATATATATCTATATATATATATATAGATATATATATATATATACTCTATATATATATATATATATATATATATATATATATATATATATCTATATATATATATATATATATATATATATATACTATATATATTGTCATTCATATCTCAAATACCCCCTTTTTTTCCCCTTCTTGTACACTGAAAATCTCTAGGTTACTCGACTCCTAGTCGTACTTTTGCCGGCAATGTAACGTTCCTTTTTTCCTCTACCTTTTCCTCTGAGCCTTTGCAGTTTTGCACTTTGTTTCTAATTGATTTTTCGTCATCGATAAACTGATCCCGCGACAATTCCCGAATTTGAATCCGTAAGTTAGTAAAATTCAAACCTCCGAGACAAAAAGTATCGTAAATAGAACTAAGAGTGGCATCTTTGCAGACAAACTGAGAATCCAAGCCGGAATTCAAAGTTGCTCTACCTATGTGACGAAACTTTATTAATACAACAGTATAGAGAATGATGATTATCAATAAGAAGCCTTCTCAAAAACGAGAAAAATAATCGACCCGAGGACAAATCAGTATGTCTCAGATATGAAGGAGCAGCTTATATAATAAAAGTACTTATAGCACCTTTCGCGTAAATGTAATACCTCTGAAGGAGATACTATAGCTAGTTTCATGTAGTGTCTCTAATATGTAAGTTAACATGGCCCTTGAGAATACTTTAGAAAGGAAGGACTTTAATGAGCAAAATACAGGACAACTGGCAACCCGGACGCGGCATGCGTATAGGTTAAAGGCCTATTTAGTAGATTGCATTTGGTGTGATATTGTACATACCTTTTCCAACCCATTGATTACTAGACAAAAGGCGTTCATCTAGGCTGATACGGTACTTGGGCTGTGTTACAAAATATACATTTTTACAGGTGATTGCATAGGGCATCGTTGCAGTATATAGATTAGAAATTATTCCTGAAAAAACGATCATACTGCAAGTTATATGAAAGTGTGGAAAAGTTATACATACTGTACATTGAAAAATTATTTGAATTATTGTTATAAAAGATATGCATTCTATCAGTATGCTGACAAAGTACTTGTTTGCTAAGGAGTAGAGTATGCTATAATATACAGTGATTACTGTACAATTTGTTACATTATAATATGTTATGATATATGAATTGCAGATGATTATTGAACTGGGTGCATTATATTGCAATGAGATTCACAAATGAAATGTTAGTACGGTTTATGCAATGATTGAAAGATACCGTAATATACCTAAATGATGAGATCTTTCCTTTATGTATCCACCTTTGTGGCATGTTTAGTACAAACCCGTTGGCGATAACCGTAAAAAACATAAACAAAAGACTGTAAATATCATAAAGAAATATTAGTCCTAGATAATGACCCCGCTAACTCTTGGGGGTCACTATCTAGGAAAGATCCAAATGATGCTAACTAAGCTTATTATATAGAATAGAATACTATGCATATGATATAGTGTATATTTTCGCCTTATAAGGACTATCTGGATCAAGCAAATTTGGGGTGAGATGCCAACACCCTTTTCAATACATCTAGCTTTAGAAAATGCTTAGTGAGTCGACTTCACTCTACCTGTCTTTTCACACCCCTGAGATAGTGACTAATTTAAGGTGAGTTTACACTAGGCTTCAGCCCACGGTGCATACGTAAGACTCATCACCAACTCCTCCCAAATTCTTGTTAGCCTGGCTACTGGACTGCTCATTAGGTTGTGTTAGTGGTGTGGCGTGACTCTTGATGAGCAGTCCAGTAGGCGGGGCTAACAAGAATTTGGGAGGAGTTGGTGATGAGTCTTACGTGTGCAGCGTGGGCTGAAGCTTAGTGTAAACTCACCTTAGAGTGCGCTTCCTTAACTCGACACGAGGTTTCCAGCCTGTTTCTGACGAATTAACAGCTGGCAGTACCTCTGTGTCCTTAGTCTGTCATAACTTGGTTGCTCTCTTCTGCTGGTCCGTCCCAGTTGTTTGAGGCCAGGTGGATTATTTTCATTCCAACCGAAACTCTAGAAAGAAGTTGACGGACTATTCCTAAAATAATAGACTACTCTTTATATATCCTCTATTTTTGAAGTATTTGTGTCCTATTTATTCTCTGTTTTGGCAATACTCGACTCCTGATGATTTTTTTTAACTGGATATTCAAACAAGTCGTAGAATAGGTTCTAGACAACATTATTACATGACAACCCCATTTACAGAATGGCAATATATCGACCTCAAACATTTAACAGATTCATGAGCATGTTTCTTTTTATTCTTTGCTATATGCTGAAGGAATATTGAGACGGTTACTCATTTAACTTCTTCCATTCTATCAATAAATTTCGCGGAAGGTCTCTAATAATGAACGTTAGGTAATAATTATCTTACTCCAACACGGCCACCCACCACGCCTCCCTCCCCCACCCCCGCAAACCTCTTCCCTCTTATACTTGGCAGCTGTGTAAGGATACAGGAAGGCCCCCCGCTATGTAGATGCCCATTATGATAATTAAAGTAGACCCTCCTGAATTGCCCATGCATCTCCTTTCCCATTCCCCCATTTCATTTTTCTTTTTGCATTTATTCAATTCACACATCTGATACCATTTCCCAGAGCCCGGGGCAGAAGACTTGTCATGCATCGGCCTCCTGTTTCGGTTCATATCACGGTTTCTTTGTCTATTCTGTCTTCCTTTCCATATTTCCGCCTCAACTGGCTCCATCGGTTTCAAACATCAAAGAGCAGTTGAAAAAAATCTTTCAAATGAAGGTAATTGTATGCCCCATGAAAACGAAATTTATTTCTTCCAGTCACCGCCAAGCATTTCTCCTCACTCGCGAACGCACTCGTGAAAAAAAAAAGAAATTGAAAGCCATCTTCCATATGCACTTAAGGAAATTAGATCACACAGCAACGGGATGAAGGTTCCCTTGGGACTACTTCCCCATTCTTTGGATCTAGGTAGACTACTTGCCTTCCATATTGTTCTCGGTGTGTAATGAATATCATAAACTCAACCCCCACCCTTACTTTTTTTTTTTAAACTGGGTGAGAAGTAGTCTGTTAAAAATGCTCACATCAGCAGAAAGAAATACTGCGATCATCGTCCCCTTCTGAGGCACCTGGGAAGGTGAAGGAGGGGCTTTTAAGGGTATCACTTTCTTTTAATTTAAATTAAGTCACAGATGATGACAATATCAGCAACAGAGATACTTTCTACAGACATAACCTAATTATTCATATATTATCCGATGCGGATTGATCTTTATTCTCAGTTGTCATAATTTTAAGGCAGTTCATGATTTGTCATAATTTACACATTTCTCTTGTGATATTCTTTATACCTTCCGTTCTAGATCGTGATTATCTTACAATGCTTCCTACCCTGCTCGTCCATGTATTTGCTCATTCATCCTTTATAAAGACTAATTTATTAATCGTCTGACCTTTCTCTCGAGGTGACGTAGTCCCAGTATCTTACCTGCGTGGACGTTAACAATTCCCCAAGGGATAAAAAAAACACTTTGGAACGTAATAGCGTCAGGAATATGCGACACTCTCGAATGAAACTACTTTCTCCTTTCACATCTACTAACATTCCAATACAATAATTGGAGGAGTTCCTGTACCAGAAGGGTAGTAGTAAGCACGCCATTGTTATGAAAGGGTAAATTCAGACATTACACCGAAACAAGTGTGGGGAAACGGAATTCGATAAAAACAAAATGAATTGCATAATATTCTAACTTTCAACTGGAATTCAGAGGTGGGAAATCGACAGGACAGCATCTGCTGAAAATATCATAAGATACATCTGAGAACTGATGATGTCAGTCCGTGCTGCTAATGGTGGTCGAAGTCTATCATTTCAACAGCATTCTTGATAAATGCGTTAAATTGTGGCATAAAAGTGTTTTGTCTTGCTTGAGAACTTAAAATACTCACTACTATCCGTACAAAAAAAAAAAAAAAAAAAAAAAAAAAAGTTTGGGACAAGTTTTCATGATATGTATACTATGTATATATAATTATTATACACACGCACACACACATATATATATTTGTATATATATGAGTGTGTGTATAATATAATTATATATATTGTGACGAAGTGCCAAGTATCTGGTTACTACACTTACCATTCATTAATTGTTACCTCACAACAGCCAGACACCTGAACCTTCATCACAGGTACTAAACGACTGATTACTCTAAAGGCAACAGTGATCCCTTAACAACTTCCCAGTATTGCAGAAAATCAGACTAAGTTCATCAAAGCAGGTGTGAGGTACTCTTGTAAGTAATCAAATTAATCAAAGGGCATCACTCCATCAACAACTTTAAAAGTCTAAGTATTTCCCTGATTTCAGAAGTCTAAGTACTTCCCTGGTTCTAAGTCACTTCAAGTTAATTGAAGGAAAACAGATCAATTACCACTCTATGTTTCTACCTAACATCAATACAATCATAATTAAATACTGGTGTAAAATAAAGAAAACACTTATAAAAATTTTAAATACAAAAATTTATTATTAAACTCAAAATTTATAAGTGAAATTCACAATATCTGGGAAAATTACTGTTACTTGAAAACATAGTAAAGTTTAGTTAATTCTTGAATTAAATTAAGTAAAATTAAATCAAAATCAATTTATCACAAAATTCAAGAAAATTAATTCAATCAAAATTCAAAAGTGTTAGGCAATAATTGAAATTTGGAAATTAATTCACAAGTGCTAAACAACAATAAAACTTGAAATAATTCTAAGTAAATGTAAATTAATTCACAAGCGTAAAATTTAATTAAATGTGCAATGATTAAGTAGTGAAAATAACTAAGTTAATTAAATTGTGAATGCAAATGATAACACAGAAAAATGTGGAAAATACCAAAATTGCAAAAGGTATTAATCATACAGAATATAAAATAAAAACACACACTTCAATAAGAAAATGAATAAATGCACAAAACATAAAAATCACTTCAAATGAAACAAACACAAAACACAAAAATTTGCAATGTGTAAAAATGTAAATTTTTTCACTTAAACCATTATAACTATTAGTTATTAGTTCTCTAAACCATTGTAACCATTAGTTATTAGTTTCTTACCAAACCATCATAACCATTAGATATTAGTTGCAACTAATAAAAATATAACACACTTTACCTTCTTGGTATACCAATTTCTTTCTTTCTTTGCTGCAGCTTGTTTCACACTCACAAAAATAGGCGCCATTACACACACAATATAATGTTTGTTTCAGATTCCACAAAAACACTAAATAATACTAAATAAACTCTAAGAAATATCAAATCTGAAATCTACAAGTTACGAGTGACCATTTTACATTACGTTAATATCAATTATGGCGAGGCAGAGAGAGAGAGATGTGAACGCTTTGAGTATTTACGCCTGAATAAATTCTCTTCCTTACGAAAGCTGGACAGTGGAGATGACACAAAACGTTTTGGGGCAATGAGAAAGATGGTATAATGCTTCTAGAAACTTCCATTATGACGCAACTTTACCAAAAAAACTGTGAAATCTGCACGTGGCATTCGGCAAAGATGAAAGCGTACGAAACGAGTATACATTCATGTACATACCAGTTCAACTAAGACACGTACCCGATCAAGACGGAGGTCGAGCGATAATTAAGATTGACATGTTTTTAAAAACACAACGAAGACTCGAGCTCCCTTAATCTTTAAGTCTCTTATCGCAAGGCGTTGACATAATAGGGCAACAATCCTAGTTTCAAATGAACAAAGCAAATCTCTCTCTCTTTTCATACTACGTTATATACTCTTTTTATATTATGTTATGCGAAATCTGAACACACATTTTAAACGTCCTATCTCTAAGCTATCTAGGAATCTGCAAAAATGTTGCCAAACTCTACATAACATTTTATACAGTCTAAGAGGGGATATATGCATTTTGAAAGTAGCAATATATAATAATATGTATATGTATATTATGTACATTTTTCTTAATCTATTATTTTTTATTTATTCTTTTTGTACGGATAGTAATAAGTATGTTAAGTTCTCAAGCAAGGCAAAATACTTTTATGTCACGATTTAACGCATTTATCAAGAAAGGTAGCTTAGAATTGACCTGAATTGCCTATGGATGACACGGTGTGAATGTATGAAGTTCATATTTAGCCATCCACCCTTTATGGAAGTGGAGTGTGGCTGTTGAAGGTAATTAAAGGAAAAATGTAAGATCTATTAAGATGAATTGTTTGTGCAGTTTATTTGGCTTAAGAATATTAGAAAGGGTGAGAAATGTAGGGGCACATAGTAGTAGTAAAAATGTTCTGGAAAGTTAAAATATATATCAGTGTTAATTTGGTGAGAAGTGTTGAATTTGGAATTGTAAGGAGATAGGGGGATACGAAAGCAAATTAACATTAAATATTCCTGTTCCTGGTTCGCATTTGCCAGAGGAGAAAGTATAGGGTAAACGAGAGCAGGAATGGGGTTACCATTCCTGCTCACGTTTACCCTATACTTTCTCCTCTGGCAAATGCCTTCAGGCCTTTACTAATCTCGCGTTTCTCTTCACTGTCCCCAGTCAGTAGGGTAATCGCCAGCAAGTAACCAATCCGCACTCCATTCCCTATCCGTTTTTATCTCGCAACTCGCTACCTGCACCCACTGTTCTTTTTCTGACTTCTCACATCACTCCACCTCTGGAAAGATTGAAAAGGCATGGAGACATAACACACCCTTGTCTCAGACACCACTTTTTGAATTCTATCATACAGTCTCCCTGGTATACGAGCATTCAGCAAAACCGAACGTCTAAGCTGTCAGTCATAAAATGCAACGCTGTATGCCGATGAAATGGAGAGAGAGAGAGAGAGAGAGAGAGAGAGAGAGAGAGAGATTCCTGATAAATTAACACTGCCACTGTTTCTGGCAACCACCTTCTTATTCCGTCTGTATTGTCAAAAATTTGTTCAGGGTACAACAACAGCAAGTGTTCCTTATTTCACACTTCGCACTTTCCTGATTCTGGAATAAACACCCCCCCCCCCCCAATCTCTCTCTCTTCTCTCATCTCTCTCTCTCTCTCTCTCTCTCTCTCTCTTGTCAATCATGAGTGCTAGTGCGCAACAAAGGCGGAATCGATTAAAACCATGGGATAGTGTTTGATGTCCATTTCTTTTTAAATACGGCGTTGCATTAGCTTGACTTTCATTCTTTCTATAGTTTACATTATTATTATTATTATTATTATTATTATTATTATTATTATTATTATTATTATTATTATCTGTTCAGCAAACATCCACACGATAAAAACAGACACTATATGAATATGAGATAAAATGGAACTACGACAAGCTTGATAAATTACCGATGACACTAACAAATGAATCGTAATAAACAGTTACAGAAAGAAGTTGACAACTTTCTTTTGGAAACTCCTCTTTAGTGTTATCTTAATACCCCGTCCCTCTCCCCCTTTGTTTTCTTTTTATTATTTCAATTTATATCTGCACCTCTCCTCATGTCTCTCACCCCTTGCTTTCAAACCCTACCTACCTTTTGTCCAAACATCGCAGCCGTTCAGCTCCCCTCCCGCCCCCTCGTCTCCCTGTAAACAGTATTCACCTGTATACAATATTCTATCGCCGTATGCAGTAGAGCCGTCAGTCGCCTTACGTGGTGCACTGTAGGCATTACTTAAGGGTATTTGCAGCGTCCCTTCGGTCCAACCTCTTTCATTCCTTCTACTGTACCCCCGTTTATATTGTGTTATTCTCTTTCTAACATCTTGACTTTCCACCCTCTCTAACAGTTGTTTCATGGAACAACTGCCAGGTTTTCCTCCTGTTACACCTTTCGAACTTTCTTACAGTCAATTTGCCTTTCAGCGCTGAATGACCTCATAGGTCCTGGCTCGTGGCATTTGGCTTCAATTCTATATTCTATTCTACAGCATTCACCAATCCTACCCGAACTTCATAGGTCCCTCTCGCCTCAAAATGCCATACTTAAACCCCCACCCATTCCCCCTTGGTCAAACCCTTTGTATCGAGTCCCTCTTCCGCCTCATGTATTCATCCTCACCCTACATCCATCTGCCATCCATATTCCCGCAGCCTAAACCGGTTCTCTTCCAAACTTCTCACATTTCTTGAACTTCCATCTACCTCCCCCGTAACTATAACTGTATCCTTATCTCCCTTTTCTCCTCTTATCTAATACCCTTGCCCACCTCATTGCTCAAACCCATTTCTTCACTTAGTCCAACTCTCAATTATTCTAAACATCACCAATTTTCTCACCTAAACCCCTCACCACCTTATCCCCACGCTCTTCAAAAGGCAGTGTTATGTATATCAAGTTCTGACGCTAAGTTGAGGAATGGCTTGAGAGACGTTTGGATTATCGCTCTCTGATATGAGCATTTGTAAGCTTTTATTGTACTGTTTGCGCAGACGCTGTAAGATTGATTTATGGTCTCCTGGACCTTTTCATTCGAAATTCTCTTTGAAAGACGCGATCTCATTGACATATCATGGCAAAGCGATCTCAAAAACGTTGTTATACCTAATGCGTGCTTAGGTACGCATACTTATGAGTATACAAACAGCCTTATTTACCAATAGAACCATTCCATGACTTTTGCCGCTGATATGGATGAATTATTTTGGTAAATAACTTTTTTTTTTTTTTTTTTTTTTTTTTTTTTTACGTTGATGCCCTTTTTTTGGTAACATTATTGTATAGGCTGAAATCGATCAACCAGTAGTATTCTTCAAAGTTATTAATATTCGTCCGCTTAGTACATGGTACTTAGTACTGTACACTGCCCGAGGTGGTTAATTTTGCGTATATACTTTACATAATTGATGCATACTTATATACGGTACTTATGAACGCGCTTACTGTACCTTCCTAATCTAGCAGCCTCAAAGGCTATGAGCATTCTCTTCCGCGTAGTATATATAGAACGGCGCCGTAGTGGGGGCAGTGCCATTAACGCACCTCATGTGGTGCACTGTAGTCATTACATAAGGTTCTTTGCAGCGTCCCTCCGGCCTAGCTACAACCCCTTTCACTCCTTTTACTGTACCTACGTTCATATTCTCTTCTTTCATCTTACTTTCCAACCTCTCCTAACAATTGATTCATAGAGACGCTGCGAGGTTTTCCTCCTGTTACACCTTAAACCTTTTTACTGTCAATTCAGTTTCAGCGCAGAATGACCTCATAGGTCCCAGCGCTTGGCCTTTGGCATGAATTCTCTATTCTTTTCTATTCTATATAGAACGGAATATTCATACTGCACGAACCACTTAACTATGATATACATATCAAAAGCGCATGCGCATGAAGGCGCGAACATAAAAAGATATTCAAGTCTTCACCGAGACAACAGTGTTTTCATAGCGACTTAAAAAAAAGGATTATGTATTTTCAAGAACTCGTTTTCCGTACCTGTACATATTATATGGATAACGATAGGTCTTACAGGTACTACTCAGGGTACTGCTACATATATGAATGTTAATTGTTTGATGTGTTAGAAGGATAAGTATGCTACTTTGGTATTTTTGTTTGTCTCGGAGAGAGAGAGAGAGAGAGAGAGAGAGAGAGAGAGAGAGAGAGAGAGAGAGAATGCGTTCTCGCATGTATTATGTATCTCAAATACAAAACGCTCCTAGGTCCTCTGCAGCGCTAGGTAGATTTATTATGCTAATGCACACATCCTACAGTACGAGTTGCATTCAATATTCAACGGCATTATGGAAATTCAAGGGCTTAGGCCTTAATGTCCTGCAGATAGGTCCTACTTATTTACCCCTATTTATCCTAAACACAGATGTAGCCTGATTCTGACCAAATGTACGCATAAGTAAGCGTTGTGCATACTGCTGCTGTCTGTCATTGAACTGATGATGTCCCGTTTTCTCAGAAAGAAAGGCGTGAAAACTTTTAAGAATCGACATCGTGGTAACATTGCTAGAACAAGATGGCCGATAAATAATAGCTTGACTTGATAAATGAAATTTACAGGACTCTTTGCGTCACAGCCAGCTGTCAATTTGCACTAAGCTTCTGGAAAGTAGTCTGATGCGGAGATCCTGAAAACTTAAGCTTGAGTCGACGAGAAAGAGCAACATTTTTGTTAACGTTTTCTGAAGAAATTTGAAAAAAATCTTGGGGTTTCTTTGTGCGTTCACCAGGGTCGAGGTCAAGGGGTCAAATTTTGTGATTCCTCTTGGTTTAAGTGGTCGGACTCGACTGTGTCCCAGAAAAATGAAGCTAGTCTTGACAATGAGCGTTAAATGTGCATATTGCATATGCCGGTTAACTATTGCCTCGTTGCCAGACTGATGCACTACATTTTTGCATTGACTCAACAAATCAACGACTTGGTATTTACAAGATGACCTTTGAAAACTGTGAAGTATGCTGTTGCAGTCATCGATTAACGAGCAACGGATAACGCTGCAGCTGATTGATAAGAGGTTGAGCTTAGTAAGACCTCATTTGCCAAGACAACTTATTTATGAAAGCTCTTCTGCCACAGCCTCTGAATAAAGTATGAATGTTTTGCCAGATAATGACAACAGGAGCGTCTGTGATGATGAGAAATGTCTTCGTCTCTGACATCAGCTGCTGAACTTCACAAGCATCGATCAAGAGGAAGAGGAGAACGTTCTAATGGAATTCAGGAAGAAACAGATCATGAACGAGGAGGTTCAGGTTAATGTTGAATGAAGGGAACAATTGGTCATACATTTCAAATTCCTTTGAACTGAAGTGAGAGAGCGGGTTCGTGTGCTCAGATGAAGAGGATTCTCTTATCCGGTTGAGTGGTCCTACTTACGAATGCGTATCATCTGATGTAATGGCATGCTCTGTTATGTATGTGTCAATTCGATAGATGCCACAAGAACTTCAGGATTTTGTTCAGTCTAAATCGAGTTTGCTTTTTCATTTTAAAATTCTTCCATGTTTTGTAAGATGAAGAGTATTTCTGGAATATTCTACTATATCAATTTTTAGTTTTCTGTAAAAGAAAACTATTGTACCTCTTTGTCTGTCCGTCCGCACTTTTTTCTTTCCGCACTTTTGTCTTTCCGCTTTCAGATCTTAAAAACTACTGAGGCTAGAGGACTGCAAATTGGTATGTTGATTATCCACCCACCAATCACCATACAACAATTTGCAGCCGTCTAGCCTAAGTAGTTTTTATTTTATTTAAGGTTAAAGTTAGCCATCATCGTGCTTCTGGCAACTATATAGGATAGGACACCACCGGGCGGTGTTTAAAGTTTCATGGGCCGCTGCTCATACAGCATCATACCGAACCACCGGAAGGCAGCTTTATTTTCGGTGGCCTTGATTATACGCTTTACAGACAACTCGATTGCGCCGAAGTATCTTCGGCGCATTTTTTACCTGTTTCACCATGTTCTTACTCTGTCCCCAGGGCTGCTTCTTCACTGGCCTTAAGGGCCCCATAGACGTTGCGACCGGCGGATCAGGTTCCGTTCTGTCTCCGGCATCTGTGTTGCTCATAGTTAGATTCACTTCAGTTTGCCGAAACCTGGTAGAGTGAGGACATGGGCGGAGGCTCCGCTCAGTGATGACGCTATAGACCGCTCTTGCAGCTGAAACTAGAAACCCCAAGCGAAAAAGGAGAGCCTGAATTGAACTATGGTTGAAGGAATGAAATGAATTATCTCACAATTGTTTATTTAATTAATTGAAACTTTACCCTGGTGACTGGTTGGATTACCTGCAGGAGCAGACCGAAATGGAATTATTACATACAATGAAAAAATAAAAAACACACACACGCACACATACACACAACCAAAATCATTGTACGAGAGGCTGCTGGACACACTTCGCTTACACGCTACAAGTCGTTCCTTGGAGCATAATAATCCAGAGCCATGTAAATCAATTATTCAAGTTATGCAACACGAGTTTACAAAGGTAAACAGTAACTATGTTGCATACACAGCATCTTTCATATTCTAGTGGTATACAGCCTGGTGTACGTACAGTAGGTCTACAGTTCCGTTAAAGCAGAATAGGCCCTTAAACCTACGGTTCTGTAACCAAGTAAGAATACAAATTTCAGCTCTTTTCTACACAAAATTCTTTATTTAAATTACATTGTTTTTTGTGCGACAAAAAACAATGTAATTTAAACAACAGCACTACTAATTTATACAGATATAGCATGCAAACACAATACGTAAATACGTAATGTACTCACACATAAGTGTATATATATATATATATATATATATATATATATATATATATATACTTGGTGTGTGTGCGCATAGTACTATTGTTTAAATTACATTGTTATTTTCCATACATAAAATAAAATAAGTCTATGACAATACTTTCAATAATATTTCAGTGTTCCATGTATAAACTAAAAGTTCTGTGTACAAGAGTTGAAAATTGTACACTTCATTTACTTGGCTGCAGAACCATAGGTTTAAGTGCCTATTCTGCATTAACGGATCATAGACCTACTGTATACTAAACTACCGTATATGCCATTAGACTATGCAAGATGCAATATATTTATCATCCTTCAATAATTTTCCAACTAATTTAGCATAAGCCTAATTTCGCTCTCCTACGACGTTCAATAAACTCCTCCCAGAACTCATTATCTGCGGACGTAGCTGCCATGTTGCCGCTTCAGTGTCTCGTTGAAACTGAAGTAAATCTTCAGATCACGCCATAGACGTGGAGGCCTCCGGCCATCTGAACAAAATCGGATGCCACGAACCTGGCAACGGCAGGTTGCGAGTTGGTCGGAGAGGCCGACGGACTCCGCCCACTTTTGGTCGGACGATAACCCCATAGACAGTGAGATTTACTTCCAATTCAGTTAACCGGATCCGGTGATCGTAACGTGTATGGGGCCCTTATTATGCTCTGGGATCCGTTGCCTGATGCGTCTTTCACTTCCCAGTGAAGCATGGTAGTGCTGCCATATACCGCTGACATAAGACGTTATGTAATTCTCAGAATTAATGACATTGTATCATAAGCAATGCAGCTTTTCAGGTTGAATTTCCTTTTATCCTGGGATTTATGCAGCGCTTTCATTCCAACCGAAGATGCAACGAAACCTGTATGAAGGGCAAAGTTGCCATGAACTTCTGGACAGATAAACTTAAACTGCGTAATTAAAACTTAAACTGAGTAATTCTTTGGCTATTGTGCTAGTTAGACTGTGTTTAATTTTGCTCGTATTACAGACTAGTGCTTTATTATTTATTCCATACGGACACATTATTCTAGAATAAAGCAAATGCCCTGGACTGAAAGTTTGACGCAGTTTAACCAAACGTAATATTTACTCGAAGCTCCTACAGACAGCCGACGAAAGTCAAGGGACAGATCACGAGATTAATTCAGTATCCTTCAAGCACGAAGATAACAAAAAATGTTCTCATTATCTAGATACCACAAATACAAAACTAGAGAGAATTTTATGTGCAATATATTCGAGTAAAAAATTCATATACTATTCCTCCCCTTCCCACGCGTTTAGTAAAGCATATTCTTGGTTATTGGGCATAAGTGGAATATATAGAGCACGTTTCTGGTTACTGAAAGTAAGTACGCTTTTTGTTACTGAGCATGCGGGAAGACTGCGAATACGTGGAATATTTGTATTAAGTTTTTGGTTACTGATAATATATGGAATTTTTAATGTAGTGGAATTGATGTCACTTTTGTAGAGCCTGATATCTAACTGCTTCCTTTCCCTTGAGTTGTATAAACTTCTCTGTTTAAATAGGCGGGTGTATCGTTTCATGCTGCCATAGGCTTATCACTTTTATTTTTCTTCTGTCCTGAACGAGGTAAGGGTTTAAGTTGCCTGTTCTGACGACTTTCTCAGAAGTGACGACTTTCTCAGAAGATAAAATCCCGAAGATGAGTAGTGCCGTCAGTGCACCTCATGCGGTGCACTGTTGGGATTACTTAAAGTTCTTTGCAGCGTGCCATCGGCCCCTAGCTGCAACAACTTTCGTTCCATTTACTGTACCTCCTTTCATATTCTCTCTCCTCCATCTTACTTCCCACTATTTCTTAAAAGTTGATTCATAGTGCAACTGCGAGGTTTCCTCCTGTTAATGACCTCATAGATCCTAGTGCTTGGCCTTCGGCCTATATTCAATTCAGTTCAGTTCAGAAGATAAAAATGAAACTGTTTCAAACCCCATATAGTCAAATTCACACTTTTATGAATGACAATATCTGCAAAAACGACATGAGGATTTATTGCCCTTAAGTCCACTGGAAATGTTTTTGATTCCGTACCCATGGAGAAATGCTCTTACAGTTCTCCATTATATTAGAATAAAATCGGAATTTATAGCCAAAAGCGTTTTACGAACATTTTGCAGCTGTACTTTATGACTTTACTGAAATATCCATCGATGAAAATCGGTTTAAATATTGAGATCTTTCTGGCAAATGGAGGAATATACTGGTACTCTAATGTCCATTAGCTTGTCAGCGTTTTTCCTAATCATAATCATGTTGACATTTTTTTTTACTCTAAAAGAAGAAAATTGGTTTTACTGTAATTTCCCTGAAAATAGTTATTTCTGCTAAAAGGGAACTTTGTTTTGTTGACCATAAACGTAATAACATATTTTGCTGTTATAGAGTTACTAGGTCAGTCCCAAAGCTTCGAAAGACTTTGGAGTCATGCCTTATGAGATTTGCACAGCTCGCTTGTGAGTTTGTCCAATACGCTGAACACCCGGCTCGACTGACGGGAAGAAACTGGGATCGAACTTCGGTCTTTGCAATGCTGTATGTTGAAAGTTATTATTAAGCTTATAGACATTGAAGTTTTAAACCTCAATGTTCATAAGATTATAATTATAAACACTCTTTGCTGCTAATGGCGGATAATAATAACTTTAGTGTTCACAACCATATTCAATAGTTTTTGCTGTATTTTAGAACTATATCATAATATTGCACTTGAATTTTCTCCCCATGGACAAAGGACTGCATCGCACCTTAAAATACAAAATACACTGAAAATATTGATTTAGAATCATGTTACATTTATGAGAATATTCTACTCTATGCTGTCTCTCCCCTGACGTTAGCTATCCAGAATTTAACTCCTCTGTAGCCTATCCTGTCACCTTCAGGAAATATGGTTGTTAAAAAGTGGGAAAGAATTAAATGGTGAATGGTAGTATGCTTAGGCCTACATGGCAGGCAGGCGCAGAAAGATTCTAAATCCATTTTAATTATTTCATGTGTTTCTTGTTTGTATTTTTTTAAAATTTGAATTTGTTTCCTCTCGGGTGTATCGCCTACAGTTTCCTTTATATCCATTTCATCTTATCTGTATCTGCTTAGCTGTCGAGCTTCCTTGTTTTATTCCATGCTAACCTTTTGCTTAGAGGGAATCCTCTGGGCCTTTTCTACGAATGTCTGGAAATGGGACTCAGTGACTGATTAGAGAGGCTGTCCTCTCTCTTCAGTTGCCCTAATTTAAATATGCAGGAAGAAGATACCTTGTCGGGATTTCTATCCCGAATGTCGCTTTTCTGTCATTTTTCACAGCATGGATACACTAGCAATGATAAAGAAGACTAATTTGGCTGCAAATGGAAATTCGGTGTCTTTCATTGTTCATTTACACGCTGAATCTCACGAGAATAACCAAAATGATTACTTGTTTCTTTGTACCCAATATTCAGTTCATATCTTATGCATGTTCCCAGTAGGAGTACATCTCTAGATTACTTTCGATAAAATGGGAAAATGAGGTTTGTTTTGCATTATATATCTTATTTTGCAGTGTTTATATTTAAGAATGGATTGGGAATTCCTTCAAAACTTCACGTTATTGAGATTTCAATAATTATATGATTCATTTTTTAAAGATGCTAATTTTAATATAAACTGAAATTTTGAGGATAGGTGTTTATTCTTAGGGATTTTGATTTGAGTATTTTGACAGAATTTCCAATGAGTAGATTTAAACTTAATTTTAAAATAGTTAGGTGTACCTCAGTAAATTCTTTCTATATGTAAGTTGTTGCGAAACATGTCTTGGTCAGTTTTTATTCAGTTTCCTTTCTGTATCTTCATTCATATCATGCTCATTGCCCATTTGTAGGTCATTATACAACAACTTTATCGATTCTGAAGAGCACACTTTTCCACGAGACGTCGCACATTCTGAGGGAGGTCGCTCCTGGAACACCTTTGTATAAACTCTTAAGTCTAGTCTCGTAGGTGGAAATCTTCACCCGTAACCTTGAGCTTTCTCCGTGGATGAGGTAAGAGGAGGTCTGATTCATTGTGTCAAGATGCCTGCACATGTTGGATCGACTGACGTCCTTAAAATTATAAATCCTCCATGGAGGCTACACCACCTTGTTATGTCTGGCTGTTGAAGTGAAAATGCAGAGGAGAGAGGCTTGGAACCATCAAAATTCCGTGTTCCTTACCAGTTTGGGAATCCTGTAATGTTTAGACTTACAATCAATATCCGCCTCGAGCTATTACGTTCCCCCCAAAACTCGGCAGTGGTGCCACACATAACCTGTTGAAAAATTACTTCTTGCCCGTTTCAGCGCTGCAACAGCATCACCAAGAAAGACATCTTTAAGGCACCAGCATTTGTCTCGCCGCTATTTGTAGCGATCTTATTTCTGATAAATCTCTAAAGGGGGTGAATAAGGATGAATGTTACCTCTGTTACCAGAATTTACTTGCCCTGCATGCCCAAAAGCCGTGGCTTAAATGCCCTTGAAAACTAACTCCAGCAGTCTCTACCTCACCATATGGACCATTTGTTTTATCCTTATGTATTTGTAAAAATAATGTTGATTTCAGTGCTGGAAATTGAAAGTTATAGCTATCTGTTATTTCTTTATCTAGAATAAATCTGATTTATACTTATATAGCTATCTGTTATTTCTTTATCTAGAATAAATCTGATTTATACTTATTGTCTTTTAAAAGAGGAGTAAAATAATTTCGTGATCACTAATCTTATGAAAAAGGGTGAAAAATTGAGTACAGTTTCAAGAATCAGTAGTAAAAAAACGTTCAGGTAGGAGTGCGTGCTAAACCCAGTCGCTATTTCACGTTTATGTGTTCTTTTGAACTATGAAATTCTTATTCTGTTTGATGAATACAACCCTGAAATTCTTATTCTGTTTGATGAATGCGTTCCTATGGCTCTTTTATAAGAAAAATAGAAGCCGGGTATGTCCCAATAACCTCGTCCGATGTTACAATTTCTGGAACTTGATATTTTCTGTCCGAGGTGGAGATATATTTACCACATAGGTTTTGATGTTCTTAGATATTTGTTATTTAATGTTCTTTTTTTTGTGTCAGCTGCAATGCTATGGTAGCACCACACAACTCTACAGTGCAGGGTATACAAAAAATTGTCCGGATAAAGTTGTACTGAGTAATTAATCATACATGTGAATGTTTGCTTTGAAGTTCTACAAAGATTTCTGGAAGATTTGTCTGATAAAATGGATACTAACTCCATTAAAATGTTCTTTTTGGATGTCTTCCAATCTATATAATATAGATTATCTGAATTGTTTTCAAAGTAATTGAATTTCGTATAGGAATTTACGGGTGAATAAAAAAAATGAGATATTTTCCATTAAAGTCAACTCCGTATGTTGATGGATACTTTATTAGATAACCAATTTTACCAACTTTATTTTGCACTTTTTAAATCCAGCGATCGCCTCTGAGTTTTTCGATTTCCCTTTTTATATCAAAGGCTCACGTGAATATGTTCTCTCAATTCTTCAATTCAGTTTTAATAAATCGGATTTTTCGCCAGACCTTTGGCGCTCGGGCCCTCACAAATTCCCCAAGAGAACGAGAAATTAGATTGAAATAATGATACGTTCTCCCTTATCACCAGAAAAAAAGAAAGGGACGCTGACGAAGATTTTTATTGGACAAGAAAGTGGAAAATTGTCGTAAATTTCACCTACAAAGGAAGAGAGACGGGTACAGAACACCGAGGCGACGTAGTAGACGTGTTGATATAGATGGATAGGTAAGTAGGTAAGTAGATCATGGATAAGCAAAGGTGACAGTCACATGAACAGGGGAATAGGGGAAAGAAATGTGAAAAGTGCAGGGAAGTGATATATATATATATATATATATATATATATATATATATATATATATATATATATATATATATATATAGAGAGAGAGAAGAGAGAGAGAGAGAGAGAGAGAGAGAGAGAGAGAGAGAGAGAGTTAACTTGCAAAATAATATTTCTACGCGAATTGTAAAAGTCAACTAAAGAGATGAGGCAAAAGCGATAGAGAGAGAGAGAGAGAGAGAGAGAGAGAGAGAGAGAGAGAGAGAGAGAGAGAGAGAATGTGTGCTCTTCATGCAAGATTGTGTGTATCTAAATTATTCAATAGCCATTAGCTGAGCGCTCTTTACAACTCTCCTTCCTTATAAAGAACTGGAGAGAGAGAGAGAGAGAGAGAGAGAGAGAGAGAGAGTCTCTATTCGTCTGCGTTCGGATCAATATTACCAAATTTAATATTTCATATCACTCGTACCTCGCAGGAGGTTAAGACGAAGTCCAAGTCGAGCTAAGGAATCCATTCTGGAAGGTTTATAAGACTTAATGTAAACAATTTCGGCTCTGTAGAATTTTTATGCTTTGTTTGACCATCACTTATTTTCATATACTACGGAAATAAATTTTTATTCACCGTAGTCAATGATTTTTGTTGCCCTAGGATTTATGCTTTATTCTATATTTTCTTCATTCCTTAAGGGGGGATGGGGGCAGCATTGGCGTTAGTGCAGGTCGTGCGGTGCACTGTAGGCATTAGCTAAGGTTCTTTGCAGCGTCTCTTCGGCCCGTAGCTGCAACCCCTTTCATCCTTTTTGCTATACCCTCATTCATATCTTTCTTCCACCTTACTGTCCACCCTCTCCTAACAATTGTTTAATAGTGCCACTGCTAGGTTTTCCTCCTGTTACACCTTTCAAATCTTTTTACTGTCAATTTCCCTTTGGCCAAAATTTTTTATTCCATTTCATTCTTGTATTTCATTCATTTACACCGTGCTACTGACTTTCTGCCCATGTTGTGAAAATGTTTGATTGTCGCGCGGTCTTCTCCCATTTGCCTTAAATATAGGCAATGATTTGTCACTCATGTTATTGGCAAAAAATTTCTCTGCCCTGGGAGATTCTTCCCTGTATTTCGTTCTCCTGACTTGACGCTAGATTTTTCTTTTCATTCATTTTCGTCTTAATAATTTCCCCGTCATGTCTATATTGCATTTTGTTTTCTGTTTTTTCTCGTTACTAGTGGGAATATATTCTTTTCATATTGGCTTCAAATATTTAGTTGTACATATATAACATATTCCTATATTGATTCACAAAGACATTATGGCTGGTGAGCTTGCATGTACGTATATGTATTCTCCCAGCCAAATACAAATTTGGGATGTATTAAATATCTATCTTTTTCAAATTTTATATAGTTCATAAAATTTTTCTATGTGTTGTTCTCACATTCTTATATAACTTAATTGATATTTTATATAAATAGCAATATAATATATATATATATATATATATATAAACACGCATATATACTATATATATATATATATATATATATATTTTATATATATGTATATATATATGCACACACACACACACACACACACACACATATATATATATATATATATATATATATATATATATATATATATATATATATATATATATATAATACCCCAAGCATATAATAGAAAAAGCCATACATAAAGCAAAGAGCATTTTTTTACAAACCCACAGAAAACAAAGAAAAGGAAAAATACACAAACAAAATAGTAACAGAACCTATGGCGGCTCAGCGACGACCCCAGGCATCACATAAGGGTATTTCTCCCACTATATATTTCGCCAATGTAACTTCTGTCATTCACTGCTTGATATGAGTGGTAGTCGGAGCACCGAAATATAGTCCTTAGCTTTAAACCAAAATTGTTTTAATGGGCCTTTTATTATTGAGACATATCCTGTATTAACAGCAAAATTTATTCACACGCACACGTATATATATATATATATATATATATATATATATATATATATATATATATATGTATATAGGGCCATTTTAGGGGTTCCAGAAGGTCACATCCCCACATTCTATACTGATTGACAGCAGTATATAGCAATATATATATATATATATATATATATATATATATATATATATATATATATATATATTGCTAAATACTGCTTGTCAATCAGTATAGAATGTGGGGATGTGACCTTCTGGAACCCCTAAAATGGCCCTATGAAGCAGGATAATGTTTATAACAGCCAAAAATCTTTGGCTGATGGCAGATATTACTGAAAAAGAGAATTTACACAAACTCTGGCCTTTAGTTTTAAAGAACTATATTTACATGTAAATTACTTGTAGGTCCAGAAATGAATGAGGTGGTTGATGGCAGGTCCACCGGAAACATGTGGCTGGGAGATGACCCAGAGATATGATTTGCGCAAAGCGGGTTATTTAAATGCAAGCTTTATTTCAAGGGTTCCCAATACATCTCCCACAATCAGGCACAGCATTTGTCTGGAAATCCTGGGTCTGGTTGCCTTCTCATCTGCTGATATTTCAGTGCACTATGGACAGTATAAGAACAATTGTGGGATTCCCCAGAGGAAGCAGGGGAGCAAAAGGTGTGAAGTGGAGTTTGCAGGATCGGAAAAAGTTCTGAGAAAGAGATGCTGTGGCCCTGTCCTTTTAAAATCTCGGTCTGGATAGGCCCCTCCCTCATTCAGGACACCTGTGGAGAGTAAACCTAGGCAGCTAATGGGAGTAGAGATGATTTAGGGAGAACAGAGGCTTTCAGTTCAGAAGGACAACTTGAAAATGTGTGCAATTATTTATGGAGGGATATTAGTTTTCCTTGGTTCTGGCTTGAAATCCTGAACACCTCCCCATTCTAGAGGATATTTCAACTGTAGACAGGTTGGAATAGACAAGACAAGCCAGAAACAAGAACAAATATCAAATATAAATCACTGACCCTTCCATATTCCCTTGAATGAACTAATGAAATACATAAAAACTGTGGATGATGATATTCATGAATGTTTACTTGACATGCAGAGAATGTAAAATAATCTAATTCTTGAAAATTAAGGATTAAGTGTGACGTGACTAAAGAAATTAATAACTAACAATTTGCTATACCACCACTAAGAGAAAGAAAGTCAAATTTTATTTCTCTTAAACATAACGTCACACTGGGAATGACTTGAAATGAACAGCAAAAAGTGATTATATAAATTAACTTAACCTCTAGGGATAATAGTATGCTTAATTCTATCATGTATAATATGGCCAGCTTATTGTTTAAGGTAACACATGCTATTAGTTGGCGTCATTTTGGCCGTGATGGGGCAATATGACGCATTCGTAGGGGTGTTAATAGCCTTACGATTGCATTAAGTTACTTTGTCTTGTGCCGTGAAGACAATGCCTAGCAGTATTAATTTCATCTTAGGGAACATTAGTTTAAATTAACAGGGATAGAATTAATAAAGTAAATCTCCATAGAGAGGAAATAAAATTACACAAAATGTAAGTCTCATCAGAGACATTGACAATTTCACAAAATATAGAGATGAGGAAGGAACAGTAAATTAAAGACAAAATCAAACACTGTATAAATGAGCCAGGCCTTTAAAATATATCTAAAGACATAGCAGTTTACACTGGCTAAAATTTTTCCTAGTCGCATGGAATGCTGGGTGCCTAGAATAGGTTACTGTGCCAATTGTAGCACTTTTATGGCAGTAGTTCATAATGAAGTACTAATTTATAAGGCCAGAATAGCTAGTGGATGGGGCTCTGCCCAAGCGGAGTATACAGTGGAAATAAATGTCTAAAGGCGATGATGAAGAGGAAAGGAAACTATGGAAGAGAAGATATAGACAGTACAAAAAAATAGAAAGTTACAAAAGGATAGGAAGGAAGTAAAAGTAGCAGAATCTGGCCCTTTCCTCTGGATAGAGAGGGTCAGAATTCTCTATAAGAGGGTGGCACTGTGCCCTTTCCCCTTCTTCCTTCGACCTCTCCAAGGTCGGTTTGACAATGCCGTGGGGCCCCTTGAAAGACTTAAGTCCTTTGAAGATGTTGGAGGGTATTGGCTCTGGCTGCTGCGACAAGTCCTTTGAAGATGTTGGAGGGTATTGGCCTTGATTGCTGCGACAATCAGGGCACTGGCACTCGTCCCTGTGCCTAATGCTGTGTGGCTCGGTTCCCTAAGTTCTTCGGCCAAATAGGATTCAGCAGAGTCATTACTCTGGGATCGGTTAGCTGCTGAGGAGGAGGTAACAGTATTCAGGATAGGCTTAGAAGTTGGGATGACTGTCTCCAGGGTGGTTTGCGAGGCTGCACCATTGGTGGAGTGTCTGCTATGGTCATGGGTGTCCTGGAGGATTCCTATTGGAATTGACTCTTCCTTGACTGCCGGTATGGGTAGAGGGGCCAAGCCAGCGGAGGGAAAGCAACTGGGACTTAGAGCGCCGGGAGGGAGACTTGAGTTTTGCCTTGGCACTGGCATCGAGGCCGTTCCTGGCTTAGTGAGAAGATTCAAACATGGCTCAACATCCATGAGGGACAGAGCCTGGCACTGCCTGGCACCTTCCAGTGGCACTGTCCATGCTGAGGTAATTCTTGGAGGCCCATGGAACGGGTCTGGAGCTATGTAAGGGCGGGGGCCTTGATACGGTACAAAGGTAGGAGGAGACTTAGAATCTACTCCTAGCAGGACATCATAACCTCCTGGTATATAAGTTGCTACTGCCATGGTACATATCTTAGAGCGGTGAGGTCATGTGACTCTCAACCAGACAGTAGGCAAGAACATCTTAACATAGTTGAGGCTATCTATCGTGATGAATTGGTGCCCATCAACCTGAGCTCCATAAGGAATTTTATCCTCTCAAATGATAGATACCTGCACACCAGTGTTGTCGAAAGCTCGGACCTAGTGAGCAAGATACCGAACTCTGAGAAGGGTGACAAATATAGGGCCCTGAGCAGGAGGGCCTAGAGCTAAAGGATTCATCACTGCCATGGGCAGCAGTGTGCCCATGCACTTTGCATGAGTCACAGACTCTTGCTAAAATCAGGCCCGGGCCTGTTGTCTCTGTTCCAATGACTTGTTAATCTTATTATCATGAGGATGGGGAGTTCCATTCTGAGGAGTAGCAACAGCTGGCTGAGGAGTATCCATCTTTGAGAGGCACTACTCTGTTATGTGCCCTTGTTTATTGCAACGCCCACTCACAGGTTTCCGTGGAGGATTATTGGGGCGCTGGGTAGGCTTAGAGGTGGCAGCAGGAGTGAGAGGGAGAGCAGGGCAAATTTTCTTCAAAGAACTCTGCAGTGGATGGTGGGTGTCGTAGGCATCCGCCCATTTACAGCACTCCAAAATAGTTTTAGGAGCCTTGTCCACCAAGTGAGTGGCAAGATCAGGGGGAGCATAGGACAGGAAGTCCTCTAATTGAAAGAGTTCTAAGACCTCCTCAGCGGATGTTGTGTTGGAGGCCTTCATCCATCTATGGAGTGCCGGTGTCTTCTTGGCTACCCACTCTGACCATGTTTGGTTAGCCTCCTTGGGCATGGTCTTCCACTTCTGCCTCCACCAGTCTGGGGTTAACTCGTAAGCCCAAAGGATTGACTCTCAGACGAGGGTGAGATCTTGTTGCTCATTCAAGGAGAGGGCCTTGAATGCAGTCTGCCCTTTGCCAGTGAGATGCTTGCGAAGGAGGAGGGCCACTTCCTAAGGGGTTGGATAGAAGTTCTCGAACACCTGCTTGGCATGATCGAGCCAGGTGATGGGTTCGCTATCATCCCAAGTCCTAATGAGGGTGCCCATGCTGTGTAGGTGAGAGTGCTCTCTTGGGCTTCTCTCTCTGCAACTTCCATTCTTTCCTGGGCTTCTCTTTCTTTCTCCCTTTTGGCTGCTTGGAATTTTCTCTCAGCTGCTTGGTGTGCTCTTTCAGCTGATTCTCTTCTCACTTGTGTTTCTCTCTCAGCTGCTTCTCTTTTTTCTTGCGGTTCCCTCTCAGCTGCTTCCCTTTTCTCTTGGGGGATAGGACCATTCGACACGGCGTATTCGCCGCGGACAATTAGCCACCGCCAGTTCGCCTCGAGGACGTTTCGCCGCCCCCTATTCCTCACGGAGGACTATTCAACGCCGCAAATAGGTCGTCTGTTTTCAGTGTTTTGATTTATGTTGTTTGGTTGTTAAATGTAATGAATACACTTCTTCAGAAAAGGTTGCTTTGTTTAAGAGTTTAAAACAAAAAAAATCCAAATTATTTCTTTACCTAATATTTTTTTCTGCCTCCCTCAAGTCTTCAAAATGGAAATAGACATTCTTAGCAAACGTGGAAAAGAGAAGTTTCAGCACGATGGCTTTATATACGTTTTTGGCAAATCATCAAAGAGTGATCCAAGCATCAAATTTCTCAGAGGATAGCTCATAACTATCAAATGAACTAATGTTTTTATTTCTTTATTTTTGTTTATTTTTGATAATTTTTAGAATTATTTCTTGGTGTAAACCAATAAAATTTATTACGATGTTGGAATATCTTGAATGATTTTTAAAATTGTTTCCTAAACCAATAAAATGATTGTTTTTTTTAACATCTTTTTTTTGTTAATTTGCACCTTGTAGTGGTAAAGATAAAATTTACTAGAAAAAATTAAAAGTTGTAGTGGGAAAAAGCCCAATACTCATTGTATTTATATTTCTGGTGGCAAATAGTATCTGGTGGCGAAAAGTCTTTGGTGGCGAAATGACCCAAGTGGCGAAAAGCTGGTGGCGAACTGGCGGTGTCTAACTGTCGGCGGCGAATCGGCCGCGGCGAATCGTCACCAACCCTTTCTCTTGTGTTTCTCTCTCCTCCCTTTCAGCTACCGGGTATGCTTTCTCTGTGGCTTCTTTCATTTTATCATTCACCCAATTTATCAGTGTTGCACCCTTCAGCCCCATGGCTCTTCTGGCTTCGGTGAAGGCCCTGACCTCCTCTAGTGCTGTGTTACTGGCCTTCTTATCAGCGGTGAAACGCTAGTAGTCTAGGCTGAGAATAATAGGGTGGAAGGCAGTCGCAAAAACTGCAAATGTCACTAGGGGTATGCAGAATACTCAATGCTATACCAGAGAAATAACAAGGATCCCTACAGCTTAAACATCTGCAGAAGCAGAGGAGATGACAGCCAAAAGGCTGAAAAGGTCCTCCATGTAGTGCGGCAATTTGAGGCAGGTAACGTGGGAAATAAAAGTAAACCAAAATTGTAAATGCTTCACACAATTAGCATAGGAATGGTAGCCTTAAATAGATGAATGAAATCTACTCCGTTGCAGAAAACTCACAGAGGCAATGTGGAAATAATAGTAAAACAAATCGTATATGCTTCACGCAAGGGGGAGTGGGAATTGGTTGTAATAGACTGTAAATGAAATCCACTCCGGTGCGAAAGACTCACGCAAGCGACATGGAAATGAAAAAATGCGATTGTAAATCAAGTTAGATCCCAGTAAATAACAGCGCACCTAAGCTGTAACTGTCACGTAGCTTGATACTATGTATGGGCAGAAAACTCAGTGCTGATACTTAGCATGATGGCTGTAAAATCCCTGTAAATACAGATACTATTGGCGCATAGTATGGTGGAAAACTCACGCATGAGCGGAAATTGGAAGTTGACAACAGCTTATGTCAGTAAACTGTAAATGTAACGTAAAACATACGTAGAATCGTACACGTACGGTGACGGGTCATCCAGGCTCTAAGCTCCGCCCACTAGGGTGCCATAGCCAGCTCCAGTTTTGAAATGTTCAAAACAAGTCATGGGTGGTCACACCAAATGTCACCTGACGTAGCTCCAGGCATTGCATGTGGGACCCACGGTGACTACTGCAGGGTAAGCGCTAGGGTCGCTTGCATTGTTCGCCGTCGTCGTTTTCTTTCCGCCGCGAAGGATGTGGGCTTCTAATTGCGCTGTAGCCTACGGGGAAACTGATTCGCACATTTACAACCCTGTACGACATGGCAACGCTTTAGCATGGTATAAAAGGTCAGGGAAAGGCCCGTGCCAACAAGAAGTGTTGGCTTAATACAACAACAACAACAACAAACAACCCTCAGGTCAGCTGTTGTTTCCATCTCCCGAGATCAGCAGTTTCCTCCAAGTCTCTCCACAACGCCCTTCAAGATGCTGAACCTTCTAGAACGAGCAAGGAAGGGACCATCAACGTCACATCTTCTTGCAGGAACTTCTTTCGGCCCGGAGAAGACTCCTACAGACACTCCTGCTGACAATCAGGTCGAGGAAATGTCATCTTCCACCTACAGGAGTCGGAGTTGGATGAGATACAGAGTGATGACAGCGGCACGGAAGACGACTGACGGACAGGGAGAAGTGGATATTGAACATATTCCACTTCCTCAAGCCCCACATCGTCTGTCAGAAGAAGCCCAAGATGTTGGGAGTGCCAATGGTATGTACTATGTTATAATGTCTGTCTTATTTTTTTTATTTGTTGAAAATATACAATATTTTACAGTACATGCAGAATTCTACCAAAGTGAATTTACAACCTGGATTTTCAGAATGCAATATTTTTACATTCTCTCATACATGTTCCATCACTTGACAGTCTGCTCTGTTTACAGGCCGGCCATTTTGTACCCTACAGCCCCACAACGGTGGGCGTGGTAACGACGTGAAGTTGACGTACATAGAACATTACACTATCGGCGTAAGTTCTAGGTAGATGTCCGACCTTGCTTTCTTTGCGTGTACATTTGCGGCGCAATTTACGGTGCTGGCTTTACGTCCGTTATGCTAAGGTCACACATTCACGTATCAACGCACGCACGCCCACGCGTGAGCGGAAATTGGTAGTTGGCAACAGCTTACGTCAGTAAACCGTAAATGTAACGTAAAACACACGTAAAATCGTAGACGTACGGTGACGGGTCGTCCGGGAGCTAAGGTCCGCCCACTAGGTCGCCGTAGCCCACTCCAGTTTTGAAATGTTCTAAATAAGTCGTGGGTGGTCACGCCAAATGTCACCTGACGTAGCTCCAGGCATTGCACGTGGGAGCCACGGTGACTGCTGCTGGGTAAGCGCTAGGGTCACCAGCATTGTTCGCCGTCGTTGTTTTCTTTCTGCGGCCAAGCATGCGAGCCTCCTAATTGCGCTGTAGCCTACGGCGAAACCGATTCACACATTTACAACCCTGTACGACATGGCAACGCTGTAGCGTGGTATAAAAGGTCAGGTTGGCGCCCTCAGGTCAGCTGTTGTTTCCGTCTCCCAAGACCAGCAGTTTCCTTCAAGCTCTTCACAGCGCCCTTCAAGATACCGAACCTCCTAAAACGACCAAGGAAGGGACCATCAATGTCACATCTTGCAGGACCTTCTTTCGGCCCGGAAAAGACTCCTACAGCCACTCCTACAACCACTGCTGCAGACATTCAGGACAGGGAAAATGTCAACTTCCACCTACAGGAGTCGGAGTTGGATGAGATTCTGACTGAAGACAGCGACACGGAAACTCTCCATGAAGCTACCCCCATTGACGAGGGACAAAACGTTCCCTTGTCGAAGATATTTATTTCTTCTGAATAGCAGTCTTACAATAATGGTGTAACAAATAATGTAAATATCTGAGAGGAATTCTTATATACATCTAAAAAATATTATCTTGAATAGGTAGAATTCCTATTTATTTCCAAGAATGTTTGATAAGTTATTAGATGTTATTCTATATCGCTTAAATATAAATCGCCCATAGTCAACAGTTTTATATGTCTAAGTGTATGTCTGAATGGTTAAATCGAAGCAAGAAAATTCCAGTGCTAGTCTTATATAGTACTTATCCTATGTTCATTTATTTGTGATGTTACATTAATTACATATTATATATATTACAGATGGCTACTATCAAAAAGTTACCATAAAACTAAAATAGATAAATTTGTAGGAAAACAACGAAGAGACGAGCTGTTACAATGATTGTTTACGGAACGGCAAGCTCTGTTCACAGGCCCGCCCTTTTGTACCCTATGGCACCACAACGGTGGGCGTGGTCTTGACGTGAAGTTGACGTACATAGAACATTACAATATCAGCATTAGTTTCAGGTAGACATCCGACCTTGCTTTCTTTGCGTGCGTACATTTGCGGCGCAATTTACGGTGCTGGCTTTATGTCTGTTAGCCCGTGTCCTGTTTACCAGCTATTCATGCTGGGGTCACACATTCACGTATCACGACGGCGTATGCCCACGTATGTGGATCGTGGGCATCATCGCGGTGAAATGACCTTGAATAGCTGGTAAACAGGACACGGGCTAACGGACGTAAAGCCAGCACCGTAAATTGCGCTGCAAATGTACGCGCAAAGAAAGCAAGGTCGGACGTCTACCTGAAACTAACGCCGATATTGTAATGTTCTATGTACGCCAACTTCACGTCAAGACCACGCCCACCGTTCTGGTGCCGTAGGGTACAAAAGGGCGGGCCTGTGAACAGAGCTTGCCGTTCCGTAAACAATCATTGTAACAGCTCGTCTCTTCATTGTTTTCCTACAAATTTATCTATTTTAGTTTTATGGTAACTTTTTGATGTAGCCATCTGTAATATATATAATATGTAATTAATGTAACATCACAAATAAATGAACATAGGATAAGTACTATATAAGACTAGCACTAGAATTTTCTTGCTTCGACTTTACCATTCAGACATACACTTAGACATATAAAACTGTTGACTATGGGCGATTTATATTTAAGCGATATAGAATAACATCTAATAACTTATCAAACATTCTTGGAAATAAATAGGAATTCTACCTATTCAAGATAATATTTTTTAGATGTATATAAGAATTCCTCTCAGATATTTACATTATTTGTTACACCATTATTGTAAGACTGCTATTCAGAAGAAATAAATATCTTCGACAAGGGAACATTCTGTCCCTCGTCAATGGGGGTAGCTTCATGGAGAGTTTCCGTATCGCTGTCATCAGTCAGAATCTCATCCAACTCCGACTCCTGTAGGTGGAAGTTGACATTTTCCCTGTCCTGAATGTCTGCAGGAGTGGTTGTAGGAGTGGCTGTAGGAGTCTTTTCCGGGCTGAAAGAAGGCCCTGCAAGATGTGATGTTGATGGTCCCTTCCTTGGTCGTTTTAGGAGGTTCGGCATCTTGAAGGGCGCTGTGGAGAGCTTGAAGGAAACTGCTGGTCTTGGGAGACGGAAACAACAGCTGACCTGAGGGCGCCGACCTGACATTTTATACCACGCTACAGTGTTGCCATGCCGTACAGGGTTGTAAATGTGTGAATCGGTTTCGCCGTAGGCTGCAGCGCAATTAGGAGGCCCGCGTGCTTCGACGCGGAAAGAAAACAACGACGGCGAACGATGCTTGTGACCCAACGCTTACCCCGCAGCAGTCACCGTGGCTCCCACGTGCAATGCCTGGAGCTACGTCAGGTGACATTTGGCGTGACCACCCACGACTTGTTTTGAACATTTCAAAACTGGAGTGGGCTACGGCAACCTAGTGGGCAGAGCTTAGCGCCCGGACGACCCGTCACCGTACGTCTACGATTTTACGTATGTTTTACGTTACATTTACGGTTTACTGACGTAAGCTGTTGCCAACTACCAATTTCCGCTCATGTGTGGGCGTGCGTGCGTTGATACGTGAATGTGTGACCTTAGCATCAAGGTCATTTCGCCGCGATGATGGCCACGATCCACATACGTGGGCATACGCCGTCGTGATACGTGAATGTGTGACCCCAGCATTAGCCCATGTCCTGTTTACCAGCTGTTCAAGGTCATACCACCGCGATGATGCCCACGATCCACATACGTGGGCATACGCCGTCGTGATACGTGAATGTGTGACCCCAGCATTACAGTGCGGCGGAAGACTCAACATCGATAATGGATTTAGGCTGTAATGTAGTCTGTAAATGCCACATATTCACGGAAAACTCAATGTGATAAGCCGTGGTAAAATGCAGTTGAAAAAATATAAATTGATAATGTTTTTTTTATTGTCTCGAGGACGAAGACGAGGGGGGGGGGGGGGGGAATAAAAAAAAAATTCCTTTTTACCAACACAAATCCTTGGTCTGTCTTACCCTTTCAACGCTAGCAATGCTCAGAATTCACATTTTATGTTAGCATCATAAACACTACAGGGAAAAGGAAGAACCAGAATAAAAATTCTCTTACCGCTGCGTAATTACCGACTCCACAGAACGCACATTATCATACTCTTTTTTCAAATCTATTTTTCCCTCGCAAACCTAAGACCTACCAAATTCTACTCTCCAATTTAAATCCCCGGAGAATTTGGCCTTCATACGGGCCAAGACGGAGGGGAAGGGTATTGTGAGGATTTTGGATCCGCACCTGGCCTTTCCAAGGCCGCATTAAGGAAATTTAGGGAAAGGCAGTTGCCCTTCGTGGGAGGCAATAGGTACTTGCCCTTATTATTTCTCCCTACACAATAAAAGCACTGACCGTTGATTTTCTTTGTCGCTAATTCTAACGTTAATTGAATTTATGCTAACATTTTGTTTTTCTGGTTTCATTTAACATATTTACTCTTCTTTGTTTCATAAATGGGGCAATGGATAGGACTCGATGGGACACGTGGCTAGGGATTTCTCCAGGGACACTCCTCATGCACAAGGATTTTTAATTCTCCCTATCCTGTCTAGATCTGCAAGCAAGAGAGAGAGAGAGAGAGAGGAAGAGAGACAGGACAATGTGCTCAGGCACAATGAACAGCATGCTGATTCTCGTTAAGCGCCTACCTACGTAATCTCTTTATGACGAGATTTGACGATTTACACTTGCAATTCACAAAATATGGCATTTATTTTCGTTTTGTATTTACTCCTTAAATACTATATGCTTCATGCAATAGCACATAAAAAAAGAAGCTAAGGTTAAATTTCTCTCTTTAGTGTATCGGCATGCACATGGTTCTAATATCTTGCTATTGCTATTCTTAATGGCAGTCAGAATTTATTCACCCCTAACTGGAATACCTAGTTCTACGCAAATAACTAGAAAATAAATAAAGAATTTACTATTTACCTGTTGTGGAGATTTAGGAAACCTTGTTTTGGTCTTGCTCAAAAATATTAAAAGGAATTCAGATTCATTTCTCTTCGTGATACCAGTTTAACAATCGCTACGACTGGAAAATGAAAATGAATTTTCACACGGTTCTAGCAAAAGGTTGCCATTTTTTTTATAAACTGCTTGTCCCTCAGTATACAATGTGTGGATGTGACCTTCTGGAACCCCTAAAATGGCCTTGTGAGGCGGGTTATTTAAATGCAAGCGTTATTTCAAGGGTTCTCAATATATTTCCGCAGTCAGGCATGGCATTTGTCTGGAAATCCTGGGTCTGGTTGCCTTCTCATCTGCTGATATTTCTGTGCACTATGGAAGGTATAAGAACAATTGTGGGATTCCCTAGAGGACGCAGGGGAGCAAAAGGGGTGAAGTGGAGTTTGCAGGGTCTGAGAAAGTTCTGAAAAAGAGATGCTGTGGCCCCGTCCTTTTAAAATATAAGCCTGGATAGGCCCCTCCCTCATTCAGGACACCTGTGGAGAGTAAACCTAGGCAGCCAATGGGAGTAGAGATGATTTAGGGAGAACAGAGGCTTTCAGTTCAGAGGGGCAACTTGAAAATGTGTGCAGTTATTTATAGAGGGATATTACTTTTCCTTGGTTCTGGCTTAAAATCCCTTAGAAATATTAATATATATACTATATATATATATATATATATATATATATATATATATATTATAATATATATATTATATATATATAGATATATATATATATATATATATATATATATATATATATTATATATATATATTATTAATGTTAATTGAAAGCTTAGTTGGGTTAGAGTGAGAATAACATTTAGAGAGAAAATTGATGAACTGTGGAAGAGATGAACAGGTGAAGCAGGGCGTGCTTGTGGGCATAAGAAGGTAGGAGTAGGGAATACAAGCAATAAATGATGGGATGAGGAAATAAAAGACTGCAAGGAAGTGAATGCACAGAGAAAAGCTAATAAACAGATTATCTCAGAATCACAGATAGAAATAGAGAGATGCTGTCCTGGTTGATGGAGGTGGTATTTTAAAGAACTGAAGAGAGGCAGAGTTGAACAATCCAACAGAATAAATGTTAAATGTAAGGTTGAGAATTTTCTTGTCGCTGATTGTTGTGGATGTAAGAGGTAGCAGAGTGTAACAACATCAGGAGTTGATGGCTATTTCAATGGAGATGCTGTGGTACGGTGATGAGGATTTGATAGAGTGGCTGACTAATCTTTGTAAGGGAGGTCTGGTAGAAAGAAAGACTGTGAAGGTTTGAATGAAAACAATAATTATGCCATTGTATAGCGGCATTTCGTTACGTAGCATATCAGGGTAGATGTATGGCAGGAAAAACTGATAGAGAAAGAATAATGTAGGTTTACACAAGTGTTTATATAAAAGGTTTGAAAATTATTGGGAAGCTTTATGCCTTGAATATGATAGATTTGACAGAGAGGGAATGTGGAGGATGTTGACAATGTATGATAAGTTATTGAAAGTCAACATACATTTGCTGGAGTGTAAAGATGGGTCTGATACAAGGATTAGTTGAGTGGCCTTGCAACGTCTTTGTGGATAGATTGAAGTAAGAAGTCAGAGAAAGGACAGTAGACATAGAAAAAAAATGTGGGATAATAAAAAGAATTCATAGTGATTTGAGTATGGAATGGTTTGCAGATGATAGACTACTAATGGGGATATTGAAGAGAAACTGGAGAAGCTAATAAAATTGTTTTGAAGTGTTTGCAGGATGAAAAAGTTGGGAGTTAATGTAATCAATTATAAGATTACGAGGGTAAAGGAAAACGTGGAAGTAAGAGCATGAATGATAATAGGAATGGTGGTAGAATGAAGGCAGATAATGGATGATACTACAGTGAGAACAAAGGTGAATCACAGAATAGAGGAAAAGTTATGTATATCTTAGTTTTATCAGACCACTGAGCTGTTTAACAGCTCTCCTAGGGCTGGCCCGAAGGATTAGATATTTTTTACCTGGCTAGGAACCGACTGGTTTCGTAGCAACCAAGGTATATAGAATAAGGGAGCCTTGGTAGCAACGGGACCTACAGCTTATTGTGGGATCCGAACCACATCATATCGAGAAAGGAATTTCTGTCACCAGAAATAAATTCCTCTGATTCCGTGTTGGCCGAGGGGAGAATCGAACTTCGGACCACCAGATTGGTAGGCGAGCACGAAAACCACCCGTCCAACGAGGAATTACAGAATAGAGGAAACAAGGATGTGTACGAAAGACCAGAAAGGATTTTTAATTAATGATGGAAGGAGCTAACTCTTCTGCATGGAAGTAAAATATGGTTGTTGAATTCAAATGAAAGAAAAATTGTAGGTGTTGAAATGAACTACGTATAATAGATTCAAATCAACCGTGCATCTGATATCTAGGCCAGTCCCTTATGACGCTCCTGATTAGTTGTTGATAAGCCAATCACAGGGCTGGAAACTCTCAGTCTCTCTCGAGAGTTCACACAGGCAAGATGTATGTTCCACGTCTCCTGAGGGACGCGTCTTTCAAAAGTATCCCTCAGGAAAGGTGGAAGATACATCCTGCATGTGTGAACTCTATCGAGAGACTGAGAGTTTCCAGTCTGTGATTGGCTTATCAACAGCCAATCAGGAGCGTCGTAAGGGACTGGCCTAGATATCAGTTGCACGGTTGATGTGAATCTACTATAGTATATATGACATGAAAAGAATTGAAGTCATGAGGAAAATGGAGCTTTGTTGAAGCGGTAAAGAGGTTTGTTTAAGTGAAAGGATGGACTTTAGTACTTTTCCATGGTTCGGTCATGTGGAAAGAATGGATGACGATTTATTTTTAAAATGAGTGTATGGTCTGCATGCGCTAAAGGAGAGGGATAGAAGACATAGAAATAGATAGAGGGGTAGGGTGAAAGAGGCATTGAAAAGGAAGGCCTTAATATCTGGGAAGTAGGGTTAAGTGAATGATGTTGCTTATGTTGTGGAAGTTTTACTTCCAGGGAATTCACCCATGATACAACAGTTAAGTGTAAATGGAGCAGTGAAAGTGGCTATGACTATTTTATGGGTTTTCCAGAACCAGCCTTTCTGTTTGTCTGTCTCTCAATATATATATATATATATATATATATATATATAATATATATATATATATATATATATATATATGTGTGTGTGTGTGTGTGTGTATACAATATGTATACATACATATATACATACACACACACACATATATACATATATATATATATATATATATATATATATATATATATATATATATATATATATATATATATACATCGAGCTGCAAATGTCCTTAAATATCCAATTCGCTCTGCCTAGGAATTAATATATTTTCAGATATATTAAACGAAGGGGAATTTTTTAAGTTGATAATAATTTCGTCCTCTCGTGGGTTCGAACCAGCGCCCAGCGGAGACAGAGGAGAAATCAGGACTCCAGTGACATTATAGACTCGGCCTAAGAGAAGACGAAATTATTATCAACTAAAAAGTTCCCCTTCGGTTAACATATATGAAAATATATTAATTCCGAGGTAGAGCGAATTGGATATTAAAGGACATTTGTACCCTCGATGTATATGTAGCATATGAATACGGTGATATGATGAAAATTCATATATATATATATATATATATATAGATATATATATATATATATATATATATATATATATATATGTATGTATAATTGTGTGTATATATGTATATATATATATATATATATATATATATATATATATATATATATACGGTGGTCCGAAGTTCGATTCTCGGCTCGGCCAACGTGGAACCAGAGGAATTTATTTCTAGTGATATAAATTCATTTCTCGATATAATGTGGTTCGGATCCCACAATAAGCTGTAGGTCTCGTTGCTAGGTAACCAATTGGTTCCTAGCTACGTAAAAAATATCTAATCCTTCGGGCCAGCGCTAGGAGAGCTGTTAATCAGCTCAGTGGTCTGGTAAAACTAAGATATACTTTTTTGTGTGCATATATATATATATATATATAATATATATATATATATATATATATATATATGTCTGTGTGTGTGTGTTACTTGCTTGATTAAGTATAAAGAACGAAAACGATTATTGATGAGGTTTTGTCATTATACTAGCTTTAAGTAAAGGCTGGTCTTTTCTCTGCAATATAGCCAATGGAGAGTCTGGTAAGGGAACGACAAACAACCATTTAGGAACTTAGGAACTATTGTACTACTTGGGAAGACAAGTTAGCCGACTGCACGTCAAGCCAGGTAATGGCTAAGTTGACAGGGGAGTATTAAATCTTAAACAGTAAATACTGGAATTACTGTAACGAGGTTTTACTCGTTGACTAAAGTTAAATCCTCCTTAATCGATCTATTTGACTGCCAACAGGTAGCGCATGTGTGAATATCTCCTTTGGTGAATGTAGCATATCTCGTTGAGGATGAATTACGTAAAAAGCAACCAGTTTTGTATACGTATCTAGACCCAAACCATATCCGTCAGCTCAGCTACATAAACTATAGCACGTCTGAGTTTTTGTGGTATAACCTTGCCTTGCATAGGTTAGTGGGTTGTTTAGCCTATACATATAATCAATGCTGCGTTTTATGTGTAGTTCATGGGGTATAAAAGTCTTGCTACGTACTTGTTTATGGGTTATAGAAGCTTTGCTACGTATTGGTTCTTCTGTGCATGTATTAGTTCACTGAGAGGAGAGTTTGTCTTAAGAATTTCATTGGTTTATTCAGAGTTCATTGGCCAAATATTCTTTGATGCATATTGGTTCTTATGTTCTATAAGGCTTTGCTACGTAATGGTTCACGAATGTATAGGCTCTGCTACGTATTGTTTATTGGCAATCTACGAGATGGTTTGTTGGCGCCTTGTGTTATGCAAGGATTCATTAGCAATGAAAAATCATTGTTCGCTGCTTGAGTGAATTTAAGTGATGCTTGACACAAATTTGCTGATAATTCTTTGTATGGCTTGAAGATAACAAAGTTGTTAATGATTACCTTCGCGAGAAGCAACGCAGGGTCTCTGGCTAATGGCGTATTAGTCTCTTACACCGGAAAGACAACCATTACATAAAAAGCAACACTAATATATCTCGGTTTTGCCCAGAACTCTACAAACAATTCACTCCGGAAATTCCCACTTCTATAGGTTTATTATTTATTTATTTATTTATTTATTTTTTGTGCGCCGCATTTCGAGACGAGATGTTCGAACACTTTATTCGAAGTAAATGTCAGACTTTATCGGAATAACTTGAAGAAGAAGAAGAAGAAGAAGAAGAAGAAGAAGAAGAAGAAGAAGAAGAAAAGCACAGACTTCGTAATGGCTTCGAAGCTGTGAGACTATCAAATAATAAAGGAGGAGATGGAATGGGAATGGAGATGAATAACGAAGGAAGAAGAAAGGCGAATAAGGTTGGAGGCAGGCAGAATCAGGAAAAGTAGGAGAAATGGAGAAGGAGGAAAGCAATTCGACGACAAAAGAGATTTTGGCAATGTGTGGAAATCGGAAGATTAGAAAGGGAATTGATCAAAATTTGGATGAGGATAAGGAAGATAGAACAATGAAAGGTGAGGGAGCTAGAGTGAGCCAAGGAGAACAGTAATGAAATTAGAAATAAGTAAAACGATAGGGTGGAAGGGAAATGAGGGCAGGAAAACGAAAGAAATTAGGGGAAGAGGGAATAAGACGAAAAAGGGAGAACTCTGAAGGGCAAGAACTACACAAAGTTTTCAATAAGAAAAGGGAACACCAAAATTATGCTCACATTCTTCAATGAAAAACACTCTAGGGGGATGATACCGTCAGTGCACCTCACATGATGCACTGTAGGCATTACTAAAGTTTCTTTGCATTGTCCCTTCGGTCCCTAGTTGCAACCCCTTTCGTTCCTTTTACTGTACCTCCATTCTTATCATCTTTCTTCCATCTTGCTATCCACCCTCTCCTAACAATTATTGTAAAGTGCAGCGCTGAGTGACCTCTTAAGTCCCAGTGCTTTAGTCTAATCTCTATAGATACTGATTGATACAAGGAGACAAGAGAACTTTTAGAATAATTCTTTTTGTTTGCTTTACTTTTTTTTTTTACAGCAGATGCTAAATTAGGAGAAGATATTTTTAAAATATTTATTGTTTAATTCAGTAGACATAGTCTTTGTGTGTTTTTTTATTATTTGTGTTTTTGTTCGTGAGGAATAGATTGAAATTGAATATTTCAGACTGACATTTCGACATAAGTTAGCCCTCGAGGGTTATTGAATAATTGCGTGTATATATATCCCTGTAATTTTCTGTCAGACCGTCTGCCAGTAAATGAAATTAGATCGACCAAAATTCACTTTGAATTAAGAAAACCGAATTAGGTCACCGGGACATTTTCTTTCCATTTCTAAATTACTTAACAGTTTCCAATAATATTAATCCCTTCTCGATGACCTTCCCTTCCAACCTGTCAGTAATTAGCGATTAATTAGTTTCCTCTTAATTGCTGAGGGTCAGTTTATGTAGTTTGGTGTACATTAAGGAATTTATTTCCGAGATATCTATTTGGTGCAGTGGAATACACAACGTATATATAATTTGCAGTATGTATGAATGCATTATGTATGGGCTATCAACTTGTATATAATTTGTATTAAGTATGCATGTATGAGTCTCATTGTATGATTTGTAGTATCCTGATTCACCAAAATAAGAGACTTTAGGTCGACTTGGCTGTCAGAGGCTGACAAATGGGTGCATCTCCTCAAAGACCCTTCGTCACTCAGTTAATAATTGTATGAAATTATAAACTTGGTGAAAACGTGGTGGTCACAACAGGGTTAAATAGGACATGGGACCAGCAACCTCTCCCCAATAGCCAATAAGTCATTTCCCTGAAGAAAGGTGAGAGACCGGTTGGTGCCAGCGTCGTCCGTCAGAAGATGAAGGATCAACATCTGTGGTAGGAAGCTTCCCCCATCAGCCGCTTCATTTACCTGAACATAATGCTCATCCGTTACGTATCGACCCCTGTTACACACACACACACACACACTTTCGGGCCTCCTCTGAATTAAAACTCTTACATTCTAACATCTCTTCCAACCATTCCTTAGTTTCCTCTCTTCCTTCTTCCCAAGATTTCCAGACGATAAACTGCTCATTATTTTCATCAACGCATGTCCTCCATTTCTCTACGAGACCAGACCACCTCAAAACACACCGATGTATATTTTTACCCATTTCAGCATTTTCAACAATTCTTCATAAGTCCCTTACTGAAGCTATATCTTTATGTAGGTATCTTAGAAACAAATCGTCTCGACAGCTACCTTTCCTTTCTCATTTTCATTCAGCATACAAACTTCACTTCCAAAAGGAGAGTTGGCTAAACAGCCCATTGATATGCACCATATCACAACTTTTGCTAGCATATGCATGTCTCTTCCGTTCCTACGTCATATCATTTTCCCTACCTTGAGGCCTTGGTCATATCTTTCCTACCCTCTTCCCTTAACCTAATTCAGTTTTCTCCAGAACAGAACCTTCTGTATCCTCACTCCGATAGACTCACACCAGCCTTTCCTTTGCTATGCCCTTTCACTTCCCCTTAAACCCTCATCTTGATTCTTCTTGCCTCTCTCTTTTCTCTCCTATTCATCCAAGTCTAATATTTCCCTTCCCCTCTTGCAAACCCACTGCTTACTTCACTTTTCCCCTTAAAACCTCATATGTTTTCTTACCACCATATAAAACCTTGCCTGTTTCCTCCTTCCACTGAAACCTCTTTGTTTCTGGCCCTTTTTTCTCTCTCCCTTTAATAAAATGTCTCAATGTTACCCTTAAAGATGCCATTTCAGTTCCTTTCTCTTGGATTTCCCTTCGTCCTCTTTCTCGCGTTTAAATTAAACTATTCCTTCACTTCACAAACCTCATGTAACTCCCCTTATACATTAAAACCATATATCTCAACTTCCACTTAAAATCCCATGTATCCTACACTTGAAAATTTTCCTATCTCCCTCTCCACCTTAAATCTCATCTATCTCGCGTCCAGCTTCAAATAATTTCGGTCTTTCCCTTCACTTTAAAATCTCATTTATCTGTCTCTTCATTCACCTTTAAATTTGTTCCATCGTTTCTCCTCCTTCAGCATCTTTTTCTCTCTCTGCACTTTATTTCCCCGTCTAATTACTCCTATATTTCAAAACCTTATATATCATCCTTCACTGTAAAACCTCATCAGTTTCTTTAATCCTTCGTTTACCTCCTCTTACTCCTTATGGTTTGGCCTCATCTCTCTCTTCTCTTTGATTTCAAAAAGCCATTTATAACTTCCCTGTTCCTTGAAGCACATCCATTATAAAACCTCTTCTAAATACGCTCCTTGAAAACCTAAGCTACCTTTACGTCCCCCATAAAACGTCATCTGTCTCCCTTAATACTTGAGATCTATCCCATTCCTATAGTAAAATCTCACTCAACCTCGCCCCTTCCCATGAAGAACACTATTGATCCCCCTCCCTTATTACCCCCACCCCTTGTCAACCCGACCCCTTCCTGTGAGTCTCCTCGGTCGTACTTCATTTGCGCTTCATAATGATCTCCAGGACTTCCATAATTAGCTGATTCCAGCTGTGGCTGTTAATTTGGTCTTAACCAATTAAGGAACACTGCTCTCTCTCTCTCTCTCTCTCTCTCTCTCTCTCTCTCTCTCTCTCTCTCTCACTCTTATTGTGTTCATTGCTGTCCTTCTTTACATAAAACTTTCACTTTTTAGAATAATGATTTTATCCTCACATTGTTTCCATTTTTTGGACACGACGGGCTGTATAAGTTCTTTATTTGGTCCTTAAAAAGATTTATATTTAATGCTTGTACTATCGTCGTCCCCTCTTCCTCCGAAATTTTCCAGAAAATAATTCATTTTTTTTTTTTCACTACTTTTTTCTCCGTCTCTTCAATTACTCATTTTATGTATAGATGCGCTCATTGCCTTACCTTATTTTCTCCGAACGCTCTATCAGATGGCACCATTTTTTCTAGTCTACTCTGTTTCTCCACCTCCTCTTTCGTTCCTCATTTCCTTGCCTCCTCAACTGAATTAAAAGTGGGCTGGCCACTCTAAAATTCCCTCACTTATATGCTCTTCAACATCCGAGCTAATCCTCAAGGCAATCTAATATTCCCTCGACACTACAGCAAGTGATTATCGACCGTGTACACAAAAGGTTTGTGGAGTATCCTCTTCGTTAGTTTACTAGCAG
>NC_061092.1:44635850-44655850 GCF_015104395.2 Macrobrachium nipponense | reverse complement strand
CAGATAAGCAACTGATAAGCACCCACAACAGTCACCGCTTTTCTCCATTACTCACTGCCAGGTGCACAACGTGTCATATCACATGATAGTATGAATGCGAAAAGATTTCTAAACTCCATTCAAATTCAGATAAGCAGCTGATAAGCACCCACAACAGTCACTGTATCTCTGTGACTCACTGCCAGGTGCACAACATGTTATATCGCGATGGTACGTATTCACACGACACACATGACGTGACTATCACAGCTCGATAATCCTTCTCCATGTCCACACACACACACAACACAATATACCGCTTTAGCGAAACCTCATACAAGGTGATAAATAGAAGATTGTAACTACCTGCACACACATGCACTAATAATTCTGTAGGTTTCGCTGATGTGAGTTAATCCCCGAGACCTGATGTGAAAAGATATTTACAATTGATATCACCAGTATATTAGGTCAAACAGCAGCAGCATGACCCACATCAGTGTGCCAACAGGCTGCTCTACTCCACAACATCACAAGCAGACATGGGTAATTCCACCAGCAACAGCGGCAATGAAACTAATGAGTGACAGCTCCATTGAAATTTCTTTGCTGTGGCATATATATACGGCACCGAAGGCTCAGACTAGCCAGAGGACTGCTGAGACTGCTGTCAACGTTGAAGGAAGAGGAGCGAACAAACCCGACCCAGTACGATCCTTAACAGAAGGTACAGCAAGGAGCACCACTCCACAGGATGGTAAGAATAATTCTTTTTATTTAGGAGTTTATCGAGATGTGACTCGCTGTAAAAAAAAAATGTACATTGTCACTCCCAAATTTACATGTAAAACAATCAGTTTATTTTTACTAAATTCACTACTTGTTATTCCTATTTTTTGCAGGTTCCACCGTGAACGCTGTCACAGCATTACCAAATGGGGAAAATTCAAGGGAAACATTGCCAAGCGGAGGTCACTGTTATCTATTAGTGGACTTCGCTCCGTCAACACCCAAACTGTTACAGCTCAGAACGAATATCCTCAGAGAGACCGAATACCAAATCGCGTACAAATATGACTGAAAAACAGTTCCAACTGCTCAGGAATTTATGTGAGAATGTAAAGCAACCTAGCTGTTTTAGCGGTGTGAATACGCTACTCAAAGCAGCAAAGAATGAGGACAGAAACTTAACTAAAGCGGATGTCACAGGTTTTTTACGGTGCCAGCCATCATACACCCTACATAAAACCACACGCAAACATTTCCTTAGGAGGAAAATCATGTCTTCCAAACCTCGAGCTGTGGCCAGCACAGATCTGGTCGACATGTCAAAACTCACTCCACACAATGAAGGTTATAAATGTCTGCTATTCTTCATTGATCAATTTTCGAGGTATTTACGCGTCTGCCCTCTGAAAAAAAAAAAATAGAAAGACTGTCACAGTGCCTGATGCTCTGAAGGTGCTTCTAGAATCTAGCGATTTTTCAGGACTGTCCCGTCTGAACAGCAACGAGGGTAGGGAATATCATAACGAACATGTGAGAAATATCTAAAAAGTAGGAACGTGTTGTTTTATAGCGTCTACTCGTGGGAAATTAAAGCTTCTATAGCTGAAACAGTGATAAGAACCATTAAAAACCGAATATACAGATACTTTACACACAAGAACACATTGAAATATATCAACATTCTGCAGGACATAGTCGAAAGCTATAACAACTCACCGCACAAGAGTTTAGGGAATGGGCAGACGCCCAAGGAGGTGGATTAAAGCAGACATTAAAAGTCAGTTCTCGAGAATGTATAAAAATGCCTTTCCAACAACAGGCCGCATCAGTTCAACCTTGAATGTTGGAGACACCGTATGCCTTCAGTGCACCTCATGTGGTGCACCGTAGGCATTACTTAAGGTTTTCTTTGCAGCATGATGTAGGCCCCCTAGCTGCAACCCCTTTCGTTCATTTTACTGTACCTCCATACCTATTCTCTTTCTTCCATCTTGCTTTCTACCATCTGCTAACAATTGATTCATTGTCAGTTTCTGATTCAGCGCTGAATGACCTCATAGTTGGCCTTTGGCCTAAATTCTATGTTCTACTCTTAATCCTGTAGTGGGCTACAGTAGAAGTATCGGACCCTTACATAAAGAGTCTATCAAGAGGGTATCGATGATGCCACCTGATACCCTTATCACACAGAGGACTGATATTAGTTCGAGACCTTCCGCCCGGCCGCTCACGCACCCTACGAACCCGTTTGAACTTGGGGTATGTGTGTGTGGTATGCGGTGGATGTTTCCGCGCGCGTGCCCGGTATATGCTGTGCCCTCTGGATCATTGGAGGTTGGTCTACAAGAATGTTTAATTGAAGGTCTAAGAGAATTTCCATTTTCCTCAAGATTTTTTTTTTTTTTTTGCATGGTTGGAATTTTATTTTATTTTATATTAGTTTTTTGGTGATTTTTTGCAGAAATTTTAATTTTGACAGCAAATTGTCGTGTATATATATATTGAACTATTTTCAATATATATATATATATATATATATATATATATATATATATATTATATAATATATATATATATATATATATATATATATATTTATATATATGTGTGTGTGTGTGTGTGTGTGTGTGTGTGTGTGTGCGTGTGTGTGTATAGTCCAGTATTTTCTTATATAATATATATACACACTATATATATATATATAAGAAAATATGAAATAGCAATATTCTCTCTCTCTCTCTCTCTACTCTCTCTCTCTCTCTATCTCTCTCTCTCTCTCCTTGCGCTTTTGTCGGCATTGCTGCCTCCCGAAGCTTCTGTTTTAATTCCTTGTTGTGTCTGATGGCAAACTCACTTGTCGACGGAAGCTTTGACTCGTGTCTTCCGGGTTTCGAATTCTTCCTTCTTCCTTGGAGACAGACGGAGGTACGGCGCTCGTTCGTTCATCCGCCACCTTGTCTGTCTTGAAGGGCGCTTTCCTGTTGAGATTTCGAATTCTTCCTCCTTCCTTAGAGATAGATGGAGACGGGGTGATCATTCGTTTGTCCTCCTCCTTGTGTGTCTTGAAGGACGCTTTCCCGTTGAGATTCTTGAGGATTTGGGAACCCTTTCACCTCAGGGCCAAATCATTGCAGTAGGTTTTGTTTGACCAGCAGTGAATGCCTTCCCTCTGCTCATTGGCACTGCTCAAGAAACCAGTGAGATTTGTGGGTATATGGTCTCTTCCGATCCACAAAGTCCTGCATCGCTCCAGCCTTTTAGAATTTCTTGAAACAGGTTCCCGTTTTTGGTTCGTCTTCTGAGGATCCCTCAAATAAACGTTGGCAATCTCACCTTGCACAGAATTGGTTTATTGATGATCTTTTAATACCTACTTTCTCATTTTACTTCATCTTCTTTTGTCTCTTGGGAAATCAAAATCGATCAAAAAATGTGGATTTGTATAACGTTCATACATACAAACAAGCAAACAAACATGTTCTCTTACATATATGTGTGTGTATTCTTTCCTCATTGTCTTTACACCGTGGCGGAATGCTTTCACGTAGGCGAACATGTCTTTGATGAGTGCGAGGTGGTCATCTGTGATTAGCAATAGAGTGAACAGTCAGGGACATGACGCGTTACCACCCCTTCTAGTGAGATGCAGATTCCATCGTTTTTTCTGATGTTTTCCCATGACCAGTTCACACAGTTTGTTCACATAAATGTTAAGGTTGTTGTCTTTTTCCAATGTCTTGAAGGAGTCGCTGTCCAGTGGCATGTCGGGTGTGTGTTTAATGCTGATCTGATTCGTCCTTATCCGGTTTTTCACATCACTGGTGAGGTTTTTACCTGGTGTGTTGTGGTTTTTCCTGAGTAGCACATATGCTTCTAGCGCCGTAATGATGCAGTTGTACCCAGATTTGCACACTGTGTAGCGACATGATACGCCAACCCGAACCCTCGCTTAAGTTGAGCCTGTCTTCAAGGTTGCTCGCCACATATTCAATAGCTTTATCTAGTGATTCGTACACTGTGTCCACCAATGTTAGCACAGGTGGCGTATTAACATAAAATACCAGTGCCACCCACCATTCTCTGCCTGGTGATGATGATGCACAGGTATAACATGACAAAATTTATACCCCTCTCCCGGAGTGTTCGCAAGACGTCCTCGGCAAGCTGTGTTCTGTTAATTCTGAGCACCATTTTCACGTCAATGTGCGTTCCTACTGCGGTTGAATAAGTGATAGTACTCACAATTCGGTTGGCCTCCTCTTCTTCCCTGTTAAGCAGTGTCTGCTGTTATTTTGCACCTCCTACTTGACAGTGACTTCCTCTCGATAACGTTTCCCTTGCATTTTCCCCATTCAGTAGAGCTGTGACAGCGTTCACGGTGGAACCTGCAAAAAATAGGAATAACAAGTAGAGAATTTCCTAAAAATAAACTGATTGCTTTAAATGTAAATGTGGTGGTGACAATGTGCATTTTTTTTTACAGCAAGTCACATCTCGACAAACTTCTAGTGGAGCTGTGACAGCGTTTACTGTGGAACCTGCAAAAAACAGGAATAACAAGTAGAGAATTTACTAAAAGTAAACTTATTGTTTTATATGTAATGTGGCGAAGACAATGTGCATTTTTTTACAGTGAGTCACATCTCAACAAACTTCTAAAAAAAAGAATTACTCTCACCATCCTGCGGAGTGGCGCTCCTTGCTGTACCTCAGACTCAGCAGTCCTCTGGCTAGTCCGAGCCTTCAGTGCCATTTTATATATGCCACAGCATAGGAATTTCAATGGCGCTGTCACTCATAGTTTCATCGCCGCTGTTGCTGGTGGAATTACCCATGTCTGCTTGTGGAGATGTTGTGGAGTAGAGCAGCCTGTTGGCACACTGATGTTGGTCATGCTGTTACTGTTTGACCTTATATACTGGTGGTAGCAATTGTAAATGTCTTTTCACATCAGGTCTCGGAGATTAACTCACATCAGCAAAACCTGCGGAATTATGAGTGCATGTGTGTGCAGGTAGTTACAATCGTTTATCACCCTCATATGAGGTTTTGCTAAAGCGGTACATTGTGTCATATGTGTTTGTGTGTGTATGTTATGTGTATGACACTGGACATGGAGACGGATTATCGAGGTGTGATAATCATGTCATGTTGTGTGTCTCTTTTGAATACGCACCATCGCGATATGACATGTTGCGCACCTGGCAGTGAGTCATGAAGAAAGTCATGTTAAGGGAGTTCTAATTTATTTTACTTGTATTCATATCTTTTTATATACGCACTCACGTGGGATTGGTTAGGTCAAGGGACTTAGAATTTGTTCCTCATATTCATATTTTTCATATACTCATGTGGGTTATGTGAAATTTGGGTTTTTCGTCTGAAGGGTATATCTTGAGCCAAAATGGGGTTGGGTGTTTCATGTGGGTTAGGTTACGTTAAGGGACTTAGAATTTTTTTCCCCTCATATTCATATTTGTGTGAAATGGTTTTTTTTTTTTCATCTGTAGAGTATAACTTGAGAAAATAGGTTGGGTAGGGTTAGGTTAGGTTAAGGAACTTAGTTTCACTTGGTGGGTTAGGTTAGGTTAGGTTAAGGGACTTAGAATTTTTTCACTCATATTCATATTTATGTGAAATGGTGGTTTTTTTTATCCGTAAAGTAGTATATCTTGGGCCAAAATGGCGTTGGGTATTTTCAAGGGGTCGTGAAATGGTGGTTTTTTCATCCATAAAGTATATCTTAAGCCAAAATGGTGTTGGGTATTTTCAAGGGGTTGTGAAATGGTGGTTTTTCATCTGTAAAGTATATCTTAAGCCAAAATGGGGTTGGGTATTTTCAAGGGGTCGAGCGAAACCACGGTTTTCCTATCCAAAGAGTTATTCATGGGCCATTTTGGGGTTCTTTTCTGAACTAGAGCGAAAGATTTGGTGGTTTTCTCGTGGAGTCGTTAATGGTCAACGTACGTGAGGTTAAGATAAAGGCAAGCCTATGGGGTTTATCGCCTGTGAGCCGAATTTGGGGTCGGGTTTTGAGGTTGAGCCGAAATGGGGTCTTTTTCTCTACAGAATGAGAAATTGCCAATATATATATATATATATATATATATATATATATATAGATATTATATATATATATATATATATATAATTTCATGATTACGTGATTAAGATTCATAAAACAGCAACATGCTTCAAACGTACCAACCACAATGGAGGCAAGTTCATATTGAACAAACCAAGGCCTCTACTCATAAATCAATCAATTCCAACGTTAGCCATCAGGAACACGGTATCCCACAACAACAACTTTACGTTGTCTGAGTCAACTACTTCTCATGTCTTCGTCTCGAGAACACTACTGAGACATGCATGTCACTCTCTGGCCATTGCAACTAACGACCTAATTGCAAAACCACAACGAGAAGGCATAGATAACAAAACACGCGCATCGCACAAAATAACTAAACAATGCCTCAACCAGCGACATGCCAATGGTACCACTAACCATCACATTCTTGCAACAACAAATAGTATAAAAAATAGGACCTATCCCAGCTCTGATAATTGCTCCCTGTTATAGCTCTAAGAGCATCGAACACTAATAGACACTCTCTATATCCCCATAATTTCTGCCAAACTCTAATATCTTACTGACAAATTCTTAACCATAATCTGGGAAAATGGACCTCTGGGCTGTCATAGCGGCAAACGTATCCGCAGAAAGAAAAACTATAGCGACCACTTCTGCCATTTCATTCACTTATGGTAAAAAACTCACAACCATTACAAACATTTATGCCTAAGCACCTCCTCAGAGAAAAAATCTCCCCAAAAGATTCAAATGCACCCTATGACAAGAAAAAACTACTAAGGATAGAAAAGTGAAAGGATCTCCATTTACAAGAAGTAACGCTCGCTGGTTAACATGCACTGCACACAAAAACATCTATTAAGGAAAGCACATTTCCTCAGAAAAGCCCTATTACGTACAATCTGACACATCTCGACCCCTAAAAATGGACTGCCAAACTTACAAGAGCAGTGTCCAATACACCTGGAAACAAGACCATTGTGACTTCGATCTGCGCCGTATCCCCATCTCCACAGTACACCTCGACCTACATGTAATCCACCTAACTAATAAATACCTTTAATTCCAGACCTGCAAAAGGCAACTTATAACACGTGCAAACAAATTCCCCTCTAATAAACGCCTCCGCGCTCTGCTAAAACCCCACTAGGCTAATATCACAAACAATAAAATCATCGGCTACATAGCAACCTGTATATAATATAAAAAAAAAAAAACTATTACGAGCATCAGCTGCAACAGTGTGTCTACCTTCAATATACTTCAGCTTGCCATCAAAACCCTAACCGTCAAAAAAAAAAAATAAATAAATGAAATAAAATAAAATAAAACACCTAGCCCTCACCTGAGAAAAGCAGGCTTCTAAGAAATATACAGCAAGAAGTTATAATTTTAAAAAATATTCTACATATTTTCCACATTAATAACATCTCAAAATATGCGTAATTTACCCTCAACACATTGCATCAAGCAGGCCTCTAGACTCTCCTAACTGGCAACTGACATTATCATGAACGGCAAACAGAAATCCCGAAATTTCAAGACCCAGAAAATCATTAAAGCACCTTAACCCTCTATTGTACGGAAAAAGAAAAGCTGCATATACCTAAATGACCGCACCTGCTCATTCGAGAAATCACATATAGCTAAATTCACTCCCAAACCAGCTAACTAAAGTCATCTAAGAAATTCCCTAACAAGTCTTGCAAACCAGTATTACTAACGCTGTAAAAATCATAGGGCTACCAGACATATCAAAAAACCTTTGTATAAACTTATATGGCCCTTTGTGGAATTGAAAACGCAGCGAATATATGACTCACCAAATTAAGAGGCACCTGCAAAAATTCCTACAAGGTCAATTGAAGGAAGAAAAATCTATATTCCTTCCCCAAATTCAAATTACCAAAACACCATGGAACCGCTATCCGGAGCAAAAAAATAAAAATAAAAAAATAAATAAACTAAGCAGCTTCACCCCAAGGAACCCTTATGTTCTAACACATTAACCTCAAATGATCCCCTTTAAATGCCACTATATCTAAAAACAGCTAAAGTATCACCTAACCCCTCTATATAATCTACAGGATCAATAAAAAGTATTGACTTCTATATCTGTTGCAAAACACCAAAATATTGGAACATTATCACTACACCAGTCCTCAACAGAAGAAGCCATATATATATATATATATATATATATATATATATATATATATATATATATATATATATATATATATATATATATATATATATATATATATATATATATATATATATTATATATATATATATATTTGCTCTATTTCGCTTTATTTCGGCAATAGCAGCCAAGGGGAATTATAATTGATAAAAGATTTGGTGCCTGAGAGATTCGAAGGTCCAATAACAAGGATCGATGCCTTTCAGTGATGGTAACCATTCGGCAACCATGAGAGGTATATGTTGATGCTAACTTTGCTGTATATATGCCCTCCGAATGTAGGCTTTTGTACTTGGAGAGGGACATTAAATCACTGAAATGACAGCTATAAGAGTCACAAGAAAGGAAACTTCAAGATGGGAAAGCAGAGATGAATTTCAGCTAGCCTTGTATGGATGCTTCCACTGCAGTAGGAGTTGTGTGCACATTATCGTTTTAGTCTGGGGTTGGGGGGAGGTGGGTCTGAGTCCCCCAGTCGCAGGGCTAGCTGCTCTGTTCTCAGAAAGGTGCTGATTCTTGATCTCTACCCCCGCGACTGGGTTGGTGGCCAGTTAAGTCTAGTCTGGGCTGGTACAATCTGGAACAGGAGTTTTGCCAAGTGCAAAAGTTCGATAAACAAGTCATTAAGAGGAAGGCTTAGATAGAGGTAAAATAATAAAAGAAATTTGATAGAGGGGGAAAGTAAAGCTTGAGGCAGTTCCACTTTGGCTGGAAAACCACCTCTATACACCTTCGTCTGATGCGGTTTGCTTTATTTTATCAATAGATATTTCCTTTTAAAATGGCAGAAGGCCTGAATTCATAGCATCTGTTATATAATTACACATGCTCTATTGATAATTTTTATCCAGTAATTTAAGACTTTAATGATAATGATATGATGACAATGTAAGACAATATCCGCATCCGTATAAATATTTTTCCTGTGCATAGTACTATAGTCTACGGCAAACGAAATCTCATTTCTCAAAAATCCGACAAGAAAATGCAGGCAACAAAGTGTACCTCAGATTTATTATGCACGGTGCCATTACAAAATCCTGAAGTTTGTCTTCATTTTTAATGGGACAGGTTCTCCAGTTTTATTATGATAATGACACAACAGTCATATCTCATCATTTTAAGTATTAATGGAGGGGGTGTGTTTATGTGAGGACTGGGTTTATATGACGAAAGACCCTAGTATTGTGGGCAAGAGTCTGATAAGTATATCTTAGTTTAACCAGACCGCTGAGCTGATTAACAGTTCTCTTAGGGCTGGCCTGAAGGATTAGATATTTTTTACCTCCTAGGAACCAATTGGTTACCTAGCAACGGGACCTACAGCTTACTGTGGGATCCGGACCACACATTATATTGAGAAATCAAATTGTCATCACCAGAAATAAATTCCTCCGATTCCACATTGGCAGAGTGGGGAATTGAACTTCAAACTACCGAATCGTTAGGCGAGCACGTTGACCACTCGTCCAACGAGGAACTACAAAATGGGTCATACTGTGGCTTGAGAGCCAATAAGTTGAGTGAGTATTATGTAAATAATTTTGGCAGTGTACGCGAAATTGCCCGAGCTCAACTCGTGATGGTAGCGGTGTGATACTAGCCAGGTAGTAACTAGAGAGCATTGACAGCCCCTGTCACTTCCTGGGACAGAATGAGATTCTCAAGGTTGAAGCTAGGGCAGGCGCAGGTCTAGAGAGTAGTGAGTGAGGAGGGTTAGGGTGGAGGCCTGTCACTCAATTGGCACTGTAGAAGTGCAGACTTCTAGTATGACAGGAGACTGTGGGCTCAGGTTGACAGAACTAGGCTGAGTGTGTTACCGAGCCTAAGTTGTGGTCGGTGTAAAGTTAGGACTGGATACCAACGTTGCTGGACTTCAACTGAGGATCGGCTGTTGGGTGCTCTTTCACGTCTTAACCTGTATAATAAGGCACCTTGAGGGTGTAAACTTCACAGGGAGTATTTATACCCTGAAAGGAGGGGATCAGAGTTTGGGATCCCCCCCCCTCCCCAACTGGAGTAAGCAACGGTGATTCTGATTTCCCAGGGGAGTGATAGCGCTGCTGCCTTTGTTCTTTCATCTTGGAGGGATCCTGAAAACAAGAATTGGGCCAGTATCAAGTTTTAGAACGAGGAATGGGGGAGTTAGGTGCACGTGTTCGCAGAGAGAGAGAGAGAGAGAGAGAGAGAGAGAGAGAGAGATAGCGATTGTCAAAAGCTGACAGGACCGCACCTGAGGGCTCGCTAATGGGTCAAAGGTCAGCAAGGAACTGACTAGGGGCGGGGCTGGAAACGTTCAGCTGGGTCAGGGAAGTGTGAATTCTTACACTACAACAGCTACTGCCAGACAGGTATTGTTAACCCTTGAAAAGGTTAGGGTGCGTGACTGAAAAGCAATGGGTGTGGGTTATGCCTTGCTCTGAAGGGATCAGTTCCTTGGAGAAGGTCTTTGACAGGTAATTTATCATCCAGGATTAAAGGGGAACCTTCCTGATTTTGCAATAATGACTCAAAAGTCAAAATACTCCCAAAGAGAATTATGAGATCCAATTTTGGGAAGGGCCTCACCCAGATGGGAAATATTTCTGAGGAAAGCATTCCAAATTTCACCCGTATGTTGTAGGGGGGAACTGGACTTTTACTTTACTTTTCTTATTTATGAACGCAGTTGTAATTAGCAAGATAGAGACCGAGTATATGCCATTATCAGACAATCATACCTGGGATATATATATATATATATATATATATATATATATATATATATATATATATATTGTTACGATCTGCTTCTAATACTCTTAAGTTATTAGATAGGGAAACGTAAATATTTTGCTTACCCAAGGCAATTATTCAAACACCGTTAAAAATTAATATAATTATTATTATTTAATAATTAATTTAACATTACCGAAACCCAATAAACATTTACAGTAGAGAAATCACGGGATGTAATAAACCGAGTATTAACACTCTTTACACAAAGAAATACATATGTCAATAAACTCATTATAGCGAAAAAATACTAGAATAACTCGTACTCACTTAATACAGAGAAAACACTTCAGATGGCTAAGTCACGTACATAAAAGAACAATATAAGAGAATCAATACTTTACCCATATTAATAATATGACTTTGCACTCTTTCGTAATATTAGTTAGTATATTCCACTTATTGTCACTACAATTCCAGGAGACACACTGATACGTACGAAACTAAGTAGCCAAGTAAACTTTTGAAAGGATCAAAACAACAGAACTTTACACTTGATAGAAAACCAAGGAGGATAAATACAAAAACATCACACTTCCTGATCCAACCTACGCCGCCATCTATTGGTTGATCATCGCATCTCAAGCAAAAACAAATACAAATAAATAAAGTTGTAACATACCTCCCTCCTTAAAATCATCATTATAACCAATGAGGATAAACAAAAATTAAAATTCCATAATATACCAAGGACAAATATTTACCATTTTACATTACAGGATGCCTGGATAAAAAATCTGCCCGCAAATTATCCTTTCCCTTGATGTGACTCACATGTAGATCATAATCTTGTAAAGATAACCACCATCTCGTCAGTCTCTTATTCTTAGTCTTCATTCTCTGCAAGAATGTAAGCGGTTGATGATCAGTATACACTTCAATAGTGTATGGGGACGAATGAAGATAAGTATCAAAGCCAAAAGTAAACTAAGAGCTTCCTTTTCTATCGTAGAGTAGTTACGCTGATGGGGTTTAAACTTTTGCGAGCTGTACATCACTGGATGTAATAAGGAATCTTGGCTTCTCTGCAGAAGAACTGCTCCTGCTCCAATCTCACTGGCATCCACTTCAAGGATAAACGGACTTCCAAAATCAGGAGATTTGAGAATTGGGCTTGAGACTAACAAAGTCTTAGCTTTGTCGAAGGCCTCCTGGCACTCTGAAGTCCACTGGAACTTTTTCTTGCTGCTTGTCAGATCAGTCAATGGAAAAACAAGTTCCGAGAAATTCTTGCAGAATCTTCTGTAGTTCCCCACCATCCCCAGGAAGCGTTGAACTTCCTTCCGACAGGTAGGTTCCTTCACTGTTAAGATGGCGTTCACCTTGGCATTAACGGGTGCGACTTCTCCACTCCCAACAACATATCCAAGATACTGAATTCGGGCATAACCAAAGTCACTCTTCGCCAAATTCAGGGTAAGGTTTGCAGCTTTCAACCGAGCGAATACCTTCCTTAACGTCTCTAAGTGGCTATCCCAAGTATCTGTAAAAACAATAATGTCATCCAAGTATACTGCAACATTTGGTAAATCCTTCAAAACATCATTCATGAGCCTCTGAAATATAGCTGTAGCATTCTTTAATCCAAAAGGTAACACTTTGTATTGAAAAAGTCCACTTGGGGTTACAAACGCAGTTATGGGTTTTGAGGATTCTGACAATGGTAGTTGATAGTAACCTTTAAGATATATTCGAGATATAAATTTCGATGAGCTTACCATGTCAATAAGATCGTCAATTCTGGGTAACGGATAGCAATCAGAAACAGTAAGTTGGTTTACCTGACGATAATCTGTGCATAACTGATATGTACCGTCTGATTTTCCTACTAGTACACATGGAGAGGACCATGGACTATGGCTGGCTTCGGCCAAACCATGTTCTAGCAAGAAATCTACCTCTTTTTTCATGATGGTCTTCTTATATGGAGATACTCGGTACGGAGCGCTCTTAACTGGAACTGAGTCGACCTTAAGCTGTATCTCAACTTCCACAAGACTAGTTTGTGTTGGTATGTCTCCACAAATCGCTGGGAAAGATTCCAACAACCTTTCTATATCCTGCAATTGAAGAGGGGTTAAATGATGTAATTTAGATTTCAGGTGGTTAATAGTGTCAGAATTGGATAATCGAACATCTGTTTTTATAAGATTGTTATCAGATACTTGATCAGAAGACTTGTCAACAAGAACCAAGCTAGCAACGGCAATACTTTCTTCAGTTTTCTCCTTATCAGAATAAAGTTTTAATCTGTTTATATGTACTATTTTCCGATCTCTCCTTTTACCTGGAGTAGATATTTCATATACATTCTGATTCTTACTCATCACAGTAAATGGTCCTTCATATCTGCTTTCAAAGGTTTTCTTCATAGGAGTTGACATCAAAACTCTATCTCCTACTTTAAATTCTCTCTCCTCTGCTTTACTATCAAAGTTTTTCTTCATAGAATGCTGAGCTTTAAGCAAATGTTGATGGGCGAACTTACGTGAATACTCAAGTTTTTCTCTTAACTTAGTTGCATATTCTCCCAAACTGACACCTTCACTATAGTCTAACCAAGTGTCTTATAATACTTTAAGTGGTCCTCTAATTTGTCTTCCATAAAGTAATTCGGCGGGAGAGGATCCAAGACTTTCCTGATGAGCATTCCTCACAGCATATAAAACAAACGGCAATCCTTCCTCCCAGTCTTTGCCAGTTTCTTCACAAAACTTAGTCAATCCTGCTTTTAGCGTCTGGTGAAATCTTTCAAGACAACCTTGACTTTGAGGATGATATACTGTGGACATAGAATGTTTAATACCCATTACTTTCATTACTTCCTGAAATAATGTAGACGTAAAATTAGTTCCACGATCGGTCTGGACAATCTTAGGTATTCCATATTGGGTGAAAATCTTAACTAGATGAGGAATTAATGTTTTAGCAGAAATATTACGCAGAGGTACAGCATCTGGATACCTTATGCTACTGCACATAAACAGTCATCAAATACTGGTTTTGTTTCTTAGACTTAGGCAATGGACCAACACAATCCAAAATAACTTTCTCGAATGGAACACTACATACAATCTGTGGAGATAAAGGTACTGGCTTTATAGGCTGATTAGGTTTACCTACCTTTTGACAAGTATCACATACTTTACAAAATTTCTTTACATCTTCTCTTATTCCAGGCCAATAAAAATATTGCAGAATATTGAGTGTGGTCTTCTTCACTCCAAGATGGGCAGATGTATTCACATGGGCAATCCGGATTATTTCTTCTCTCAATCCTAAAGGTACAACTAATTGGTACTTCACGTCCCATGAAGTATTAGCAGGAGTAGAAAGAGCTCTGTACTTTCTCATCAGTATTCCTGTCTTTAAATAATAGCAAGTCGCTTCCGTAGCGATTTCACTCTCTGAAACAGCTTCATTAAACATTTGTTGTAAAGAATGATCATTAGCTTGAGCATCTCTAATATCAAAGTCCTTCATTTCAAACAGATTATGAAACTCTGAATCCAAAATATTACACTCTAGTAAAGAAGATTCACAAACCTCCACAATAGCGTTGTCTGGCTTACAGTCATTTTCATTGTTGACTTTATCTACCTTGTCTTCTATCAGAGGACAGTTTCTCTGCTCTAGCTCCTCTACTACATCACCTACTGCGACATCAGCATGAACAGCATCCGTACAAATCAAATTCTTTGCAGTATCCAAAGTCCTCAGGCTGTGTTCAACGACACATGACTGAAACATGGCTTTCTCTTCTAGGTCCTTCACTGGATTTTCAATCAGAGGAGTATCCACAACAACAGGATCTGGAATCACTCTGGCACCAGCGATATCATTTCCTAATAGAAAATCAATGTTAGGTATAGGTAATGAATCAACAACTCCTACAACAGTATTCCCTGTAAACAAATTACAATCCACATGCAACTTTGCTCTGGGTACTGTAGTCAGTCCACCAATGCTCTTCAGAATTACACTATCTTGAGTCATACAATTCTCTATCCCAGGAACTGCATCTCTGACCACCAAGCTGTGCGACGAACCCGTATCTCGTACTATCCTGACAGAGATTCCATTGGAACTTGCATCTGGAACACAAAGTTTTCCTTTAAAACAGAAAGGTTTAAATTCCTCTCTAACCAGAGGAGACTTTTCTTTACCATACCTACACATTCTCGGGAGAGAACAAGCTACACTCCCTGTCTTTTCTTTGTTTTTAAGCCGTTCAGGACAATTTCTGCGAATATGTCCAACCTCACCACAAAAATAACATTTCACAACAGTACTATTATTACTTCCAGCATAGTCCTTCCCTTGGCCTTTATTTTTACTCCGGCCAGGACTATTATGTGGTGAATTCTGCAATGATTTACAAGGTGATGTATGTGGTGATCTCCTGGAATTGTTTCCCCTTTTAAATGGCTTTAACAGACCAAAATTCTCAGCCAGAGTAGTAGCTCTCTGCAAAGTTGTGAACTTCTCTTTCAAACAAATATCTCTGTACATCAACAGGAGTTCCTCTTAAAAATTGTTCAAGTAACATCAACTCTCTATACTCTTCCATGCACGTGACTCCAGCTGCTTTAATCCACTTATCATGAAGTTTAACAATACTATGGGTATACTCTACATATGATTGTTTATCACATTTACGAAACCTTCTAAATCGCAAACGATAATACTCAGGAGTAAGTTCATATATCTTAGGTATACTATCTTTGATAAAATCATAATCCTTGCACTCACTAGCATCCAAAGCTAGAAAGGCAGACCTAGCTTTTCCTACCAAAGCAGGTTGAATAATCACAGGCCAGACCCTCTTTAGGCCAACTTAAACTTTGAGCTAACTTCTCGAAAAGTGAAAAAAATTCATCAGGTTCTGACTCATCAAATTTAGGCACAATCTTAGTAAACTTACTTACATCAGGCATACCTTCGTCAATAAGAGAAATTTTACTTTTACTTCCACTCTTGAGGGCGTCTAACTTTAACTGATATTCTTTTTCTTCTCTATTTAACCTGTCTTGACGCTCAAGTTCTTCCCTTTTTAACCTGTCCTGACGCTCAAGTTCCTCCCTTTTTGATCTGTCCTGACGTTCAAGTTCCTCTCTTTCTCTTGCATACTGAATTTCTATTCTTTTTACCTCCAAGACTGAACTACCTTCGTCACATAAATCAAAGGCCTCTTCCGAGAGAAATCCATCATCGACTAACTTCGATATTACGTTACTCTTAACCTGAGACTTACGCCACGCTTTCTTTATGTCTTTATCAAACTTATAGTGACTAGCGATCTCTAACCAATCATCCTTTCGCATCCGGTGCGAACTCAAATATCCACTCGTAGGATTTTCAACAAACTCACTAATGTTAAAGGACTCCATAATTATCAACTTAATATACTAATTATCACTTAGATAAACTGCACAAAAGGAAATAAATTTGACAATACGTCAATACGCATATAACAAATCTTGCACAACGATCATTATACAAACAATTACCGAGGGCTAACAAATTTCAATCCCGGACAGGCCCCCACTTGTTACAATCTGCTTCTAATACTCTTAAGTTATTAGATAGGGAAACGTAAATATTTTGCTTACCCAAGGCAATTATTCAAACACCGTTAAAAATTAATATGATTATTATTATTTAATAATTAATTTAACATTACCGAAACCCAATAAACATTTACAGTAGAGAAATCACGGGATGTAATAAACCGAGTATTAACACTCTTTACACAAAGAAATACATATGTCAATAAACTCATTATAGCGAAAAAATACTAGAATAACTCGTACTCACTTAATACAGAGAAAACACTTCAGATGGCTAAGTCACGTACATAAAAGAACAATATAAGAGAATCAATACTTTACCCATATTAATAATATGACTTTGCACTCTTTCGTAATATTAGTTAGTATATTCCACTTATTGTCACTACAATTCCAGGAGACACACTGATACGTACGAAACTAAGTAGCCAAGTAAACTTTTGAAAGGATCAAAACAACAGAACTTTACACTTGATAGAAAACCAAGGAGGATAAATACAAAAACATCACACTTCCTGATCCAACCTACGCCGCCATCTATTGGTTGATCATCGCATCTCAAGCAAAAACAAATACAAATAAATAAAGTTGTAACAATATATATATATATATATATATATATATATATATATAAATATATATATATATATATATATATAGGTACGGGGATACGGAAGGACATGGCACATTACATGATTCTTTATTGCTAGCGACGTTTCGAGACAAAGTCCCATCTTCAGGCTAAAGGCAAGAAATAAATATTACATCATTACCAAACAATTAGGAATGTTAACGTAAAATTATTATAAATTAAAGTATTTCTAAGTAAAATTACGAATTTAAAAAATCTCAAAGAATGAGTATTACATCAATACATAACATATTCAAGAAAAGGAAATGTAAAATCATAAAAACAAAATTAAAATATTTCTAAGTAAAATTACGAATAAAAACATTAAACAGAACATATGTATATATAAATATAAAAATATTAAAAATGAGGAAAATACTTAGAAATTTTACTTAGAAATACTTTAATTTATAATAATTTTACGTTAACATTCCTAATTGTTTGGTAATGATGTAATATTTATTTCTTGCCTTTAGCCTGAAGATGGGACTTTGTCTCGAAACGTCGCTAGCAATAAAGAATCATGTAATGTGCCATGTCCTTCCGTATCCCCGTACCTATTTCATCGAGGATTAGCCCACCAGCGATGAAGAGTATCTTATTGTGAACATGAGGATCTACGTTGTGTAAACCTCGCCTGTTTCAATGGCCATCATATTTTTATGTGGATTTTTCTTTGAGGAAGATACGTAGTGGAGTCTGTGTTGCCGTGTTCTTGGAACTGAGTCGCCTATCCCTTAAGATCCACGATGTTTTCCTGGATGTTTGCCCTGCTCTTTCTGGTGCGACTTAGATCGAGAGGATTAGTACATTTTCGGGACCTAATAGTGAAAAGATACAACAGATATTTGCTGCAGAAATGTCGCAAATTTGAAAACACATTGAAAAAGTTGTCCAAGGCCAAGCTTGACCTAGAGTTTCTACAGTACTGTAGCCTTAACCATGTTGTGCCGAATTTTGTGAAGTTCAAATTGTATAGACAATCTTTGTATAATACCAGGTTTTATTCTGATTCCACAACTACTTTGTTAAACTTGGAGATTTGTGAAAAAGAAAAGCTAATTAAGAAACATGAAAATGCCATTCAACCTTTGCACAATGAAATTGTTAGAAACTTTACACTTATTGATTTGATTATATTCAATTGCTTACTGACTAAACACCTTAACCACTACATTGATGAAATAAAAAACACGCAATAATACAAGCTTCAGAAACTAGGCATCATTACACCTAAATTCAATGAAGGAGGGAATAAGGTAGTATTTAACCTATCTGATTACAATTTAACCAAGAGAGAGGAATTCCTTTTATCTTTAGGCCTGGATTTTTGCTTGCCGGTTTACACACCTTCATATTATGAATATTTTCTACCATTTGAAATTTTGTTTTCAAAATTAAAAACTTAGCTCTGAATACTGACCTTTCGAAGTTTCAAAACGACCTGTCCACATTTGCCCATATCAATTTTAACAAACTAAAACCAAGATGGGCACCATTTTTTAATAAACGTGACCTTGGTATCCTTAAGAAACTAAAGGAAAACGGCAATATCATTTTTTCTAAACCCGATAAAGGCAAGGGAACCGTCATAATGAATAAAACAGAGTATATTCACAAAATGGAAACAATTCTGAAAGACGCTACCAAGTTTAGAAACATGGGTGACATTGACTACAAACTAATTTTTAAAAACGAGGATAGAATAAACCGGTTCTTGAAAACGTTGAAAGATAATAAAACGATAGATCAAACAACTTACGAAAATCTTTATGTAACAGGTTCTTCATTGGGTGTTATGTATGGCCTACCAAAAATACACAAGGAGGGTATCCCTATGAGACCCATCCTTTCATCCTATACTACACCAGGTTACAAAATAGCTAAATTCTTGACACCTCTGTTAGAGAATCATTTTAAAAATGAATATAATCTAACCAACTCTCTTGATTTTAAGAACAGTATTTTATGCCAGGACTCTGACCTAACCATGGCAAGCTTCGACGTTGAAGCACTTTTTACTAATATACCTGTGGAGGAAACCATCAGCTTTATTTTAGATACTATTTTTACAGAAGACGATACTACATATAGTGGCTTTAAACATAAAATAAACGTGATGATTTTAGGAAATTGTTAGAATTAGCAGTGCGGGACACTGCTTTCATTTTTAATGGACAAGTTTATTTGCAAATAGAGGGTGTAGGTATGGGGAATCCCCTAAGTTGTACATTCGCCAATATTTTTATGCTCAAATTTGAAAGGGAACTGCTGGACAATTGCCCTCCGTCTTTTAAACCACTTTTTTTACCGAAGGTATGTAGATGACACTTTTGTTTTGTTTAAAGATAGGCATCATAGCGACTCATTTTTACAATATGCTAACTCCAAACATCAAAATATTAAATTTACCTGTGAATTAGAAGAAAATGGACAATTAGCATTTTTAGATACAATGGTAGTTCGTAAAGATAACTGTTTTAACATAGGAATCTACAGGAAACCTACCTTTACCGGTCTTGGCTTGAATTTTTACAGTTTTTGTTTTTATAATTTTAAATTAAATTCTTTATCAACACTCCTCCACAGGGCTATAAACCTAACATCAAGTTGGAAATTATTCCATGACGAAATAATATTTTTTGAGGGATTTTTCAAAAGCAATTGTTACCCATCGGGATTATTTTTTAAATACATCAAAAATACCATCAATAACTTTTTTCATCCACCTAGTCC
>NC_061092.1:44568350-44630850 GCF_015104395.2 Macrobrachium nipponense | reverse complement strand
CATTAGCCGTGGAAGTGCAAACCTAAAGCCAAGAACTAGCTGAGGATTGACGGAGATAAGAAGGGAAGGGGAAGGATAACAGAGAAGGCCATGTGCAGTATGATGTAAAGTACGCAATGATTATAAGTGATCAGTCTGTATCATTTCTTCATTATACTAATATGCCTTTCTTTCCTCACTTAAGAATGTCACAAGAGTCGAGGTATACATACTTTTTTATTTATTGTCATTTGTTTTCTGTTTCTTCTTTTATTCTCCCTTCATATACACTAATAAGCAAATTTAGTGAATAATGGCACAGGAAATTAAATCTAGAATATTAATTTAGGATATTAACTGACACAATTCACATAATTTCAGCAACAGCTAAAAAAAAATGCCTTTGTAAAATAAGTTTGCTAATTTATATGTTCTTGGATTACAAAATACTGAGCCTCAGGTTGCCAGTTAATATATTGAATGTTACCTGAATAATTACTTTTTTGTATATTTTCAACACCGATGTATAATTATAATGAGACTACCTTTGCACTTTTATAAACAGGTAGAAATAGAATAATTCTTTTTTCATGAGCCCGGCTGAAATAATTGATTCTGGTAGGTAGATTTTTCTTTAGGTAAAATTTTCAGGCAGTCACTCTGAGTTCTATTATTAAAATAAATTCTGGGGTGTATTAGTTGAGAATAACGTTACCTTAATTTTTTTTTAATACAAAACCTAATACATTATCTAATGACAGTGGAGTCCTCTTATGATAAAAACCGATAAGTCGAATAGACATGTATAGGTTACTATATTGTATTTATGAGTCTGAATACACACACACACACACACACATATATATATATATATATATATATATATATATATATATATATATATATATATATGTGTGTGTGTGTGTGTGTGCGCGTGCGTGTGTTTGTGTTTATATGTTATGTACGTAGTGTATGTATGTATATATATATATATATATATATATATATATATATATATATTATATACTATATACATATACATATATCATATACACACACATATGTATATATATATATAATATATATATATAAATTTATGCATATATACATACACACACACACACACACATATATATATATATATATATATATATATATATATATATATATATATATATATGTGTGTGTGTGTGTGTGTGTGTGTGTGTGTGGTGTAAAAAATGTTTAATGTAATTCTGATAACGAAACATAAACCTATAAGACTTGAAAATAAACGGGAAGCAGTTATCAGAATGGCTGACCATCACGGACTATTTCGAAAACATTTTGAAGTATGGAATTCAGGTGAAACTCCCCCACCCTTGTTTTGTCACTGTACAATTTATCTGCCAATATCTGAATTTGGTTTCGTTTCGCTCAAATCAAGTATTTCCGATACAAAGGAGACAGGCCTTGCCAATACACACACAGCAGGGAACGTGTTTGATATTGTTATTGTGGAGCTGAAGTAATTCTGTCTTGAAAGATCGGATAAAAGAGAGGTTTGAGCATAAGATTAAGGACATTACCTAAAAAATATAAATACTCTGATTTGATGAGTTGTGGACCAAAAAATTACACTCATGGAAGTCTGTCGTAGGGAGCTAGTGACATCAGTGTACATCACGTGGTGCACTGTAGGTGTTACCGAAAGGTGTTTGCAGCATCCGTACAACCCTAACCTTTTACTTAAACCTCTGTCCCCGCTTATTTTCTTCAGTTTTGCGTCCATCCTCTTTAACTACTACTCCTGATTGCAACTGTGGGGTTTTCTTCCAGTTCCACCTTTAGTTCATTGCATTTCATCTCCCTATATTTTCTGAATCTCTTTTCATCTCCCTATATTTTCTGAATCTCTTTATCTTACTGGTCAACAACTCCAACTCCTTGTTTTTGGTGTTAAATGTGAAAAGTCAAGATATTATTAAAATAGGTAAGGTTAGAATATGAAAGATTACAAAATAAAAGATCTGCATGCAGAAATCTTGAAGTATTTTCCAAGATTCTGCATATTTTATTATTTGATGACTACCCTCATCTGCCAAAGTTCCCTAGATATCTTCCATTAATTAAATTATGTGATGCAGTGCGCCAGACTGTTCTTAACTACCACATTTTAGTGTAAATCTTTTGTCCAAAGGGATTGTATTCAAGAATGTACTTCTTCCATTAGATTTTATTTGAACGCTGTTAACGTCTTTTCCAGCACTGCTAATGTATAATTCCCACTTTGCATTGAAAGATTCATGTCGTTAATATTGAATGAAAATATTTGCGAAATAAGAAATATGCTTTAATGCACCTGGTGAGTCTCCTCGATCTGAGATCTCCGCATCTCGTTCAGCTTTGCGAATAATTGATGAAACACCTTTCCACAAGACGCACGTAGCGGAATTCACTGTTTTTTTTGTATTTTACGCAAAGTTCAGATTATACCTGGGTATGAAAATAAAATCTGAAGCATGTGTCATTGTTATCAAATTAATCGTCTGTATTTCACCCAGCAATACGGTTTGTAAAGCAACCTACTTTTACAATAAGAGGAAACTGAGCAGCATCTACTGAAGGCCTTGCCTCTCCTGCCTACCAGTGAATCAGTATTGGAATTTTAACATTTCTTCATCCCACTTACAGTGCAACACTGAATTCAGAGAAGCTCTTTTTGAAGAATGAACCTACAATCAGGAGTATAGTTTCGTTTCTTTTAAAAAAGGAAGACATATGTCACATTGATTTGGACATTACGAACGTCTGTTGTATCTAAGCTTAGGCATAAAACCGTTGTAATCGCTTGATTTTTCTTTTATATGTCGCCTATTAATCTCTTTATTCTTGGGTTATTTTTCATTTAACAGCAAAATCTGCCCAATTTACCAAGTGAATTAATTTCTACACTGGTCCCGCCATATACGTGTGTGTGTCTTTTAGGTTTACCAAACCTCTTATATAGTAATGTAATTACGCGTTACCTTGTGACTTCTGCAGCCCTTCACGCGACAAGGTACAGAGAGAGAGAGAGAGAGAGAGAGAGAGAGAGAGAGAGAGGAGTCTGCTTGCCGGATATTGTGTGATGCCGTTTTACCGGTATTATTCAGTTTCTTGTTTTCATTTGTTCTTCTCTTCTGAGGAAAATCTGTTCCTTAGTCATGGAACGCGTGCAGTGCGTTTTTCTTCTGAATAGCGTAGTTCCACGTTGGCCGAGTGCATTTCGCGCTCGGCTACCAATCCGGTGGTCCGAAGTTCGATTCTCGGCTCGGCCAACGCAGAACCAGAGGAATTTATATCTGGTGATAGAAATTCATTTCTCGATACAATGTGGGTCGGATCCCACAATAAGCTGTAGGTCCCGTTGCTAGGTAACCAAATGGTTCCTAGTCACATAAAAATATCTAATCCTTCGGGCCAGTCTGGTAAAACTAAAATATACTTCTTCTGAGTAGCGTAAGATTTTCTTGTGTTCTACGACTTTGTTGAATTCTTTCCAAGAAAGGAAAAATACTGATGTGATACAAATGAAGCTAAGAATGAGATTCTCATCCGTTTAGTGCCCAACAAGCAACCTAAAAAGAAATTAAACATACGCCTAGTACTGTCGTTACTAGAGGAGCAGTCGCTGTTGTGGTTTAGGTAGAAGCACTAGAAGTAATAATTAGAGAAGATATATGAATAGTTAAACTAGTTCTCATACTACCCTCCTTATGTTCTTAAGGCCTGTAGTCCACACTAGGAAACATTACACTTTTGACCGCTTATTTGTTTCCCATCCAGAATGGAAAACATTTAGTGTTTCTGAGTGTATATGTATATGTTACGGTCAACAAATAAGTGATAAGAGGAGCACGAATATTTCCGTCCTCGGCCGAACCTAAGTAGGAACTAACTGCCTGTTCAGACAAACATACACTTGCACACACACTTAGAAACATTTGTATCTGCTTACGATACTAATTCGAGCGTGTTTCAAGTTCAGTTTTAGTTCTTTCAATATTCTAATATACTTGTAATGTGTAATGTAAGTTTTTAATGTTGAATAAAAAAACACACACACCTTTATTAATACTTAGACTTTTCCTAATCAATTTTAAGTTACTATTTGTTTATTTTTGCATAATGACCAGCAGCTATTGGGGTAACTTTACAAAATGACCAACGATACTAAAAGTCATTTTGCAAAATGACCAAACTTCTGGTCATTTTCCAAAATGACCACAATTATTTGGGCATTTTGCATACTGACAGATATTTTGGTCATTTTCCAAAATGACCACAATTATTTGGGCATTTTGCATACTGACAGATATTTTGGTCATTTTCCAAAATGACCGGGCAGTTTGCAAAATGACCAATTACTCAAAATGAGTATTATATGCACATGTACAATGTTGTATATATACATATATACGTATTTATAAGCGAATACCGCAGGAAAATGATAGGCAGAAATCCAAGCGCTTTCGTCTTTACTAAGATATTGTCAAGGAATTCCTTGACAATGTCTTAGTAAAGACGAAAGCGCTTGGATTTCTGCATATCATTTTCCTGTGGTATTCGCTTATTTAATGAAGTCACGTACATCTACTGTGATTTTTTAAGTATATGTATATACGTATGTATACGTGTATATATGTAAATATGTATCTACTTTCAATTCCGCCAGAAGCAAGTCAGCATGACACGCTCCTTTTTCTAAAAAAAACTCCCTTATTACCCATCTCTTTCTTTCTCTTATCCGTTCTCCTCGAGGCTACTGCACCGACAAGCATCCTGACGGCAACTGAGGTCTGGACATGAAACATTGTTTGCAAACTGTTTGCAAACATTGTTCGCAAACTTTGTTTGCAAACAATGTGTCCTTGTGTGAACAGGCCTTTACGGAAGTATCTTCCAAGGTTACACAGGCTTGAGGTAGAGAAGCTATTTTCTTAAATTTGAAATATTCATAATAATTATTAAGTTTCCGAACAAATGTAAATCTCCCACACGTGCGATAGTGTTGAATTAAGGAGAGATGAAAAAAAAAATCGCCAGAAATGCATTCTTTAGATTTTCAATGGACCTGTGTGTAAGTGATATTCTTGGGTGGTAGTAGTGCCACTGCAGTAACACAGGGTTATATATATATGTATTTATGTATGTATATATATATATATATATATATATATATTATATATACACACATATATATATATATATATGTAATATACGTATATATATATATATATATATATATATATATATAATTGTAATAGCCACAATGCCTTCTTAACTTCGCAAATTCTTTGCTCTTGTTTGGATACGCTTGTCACTACAAAGCCTTGAGGATAACATTGTGTTTATTACTATTACATATGTATCTGGTAAGAATGACCAGTAGATTCTACACACACACACACATACATACATATATATATATATATATATATATATATATATATATATATATATATATATATACCCTGTGTTACTGCAGTGGCACTGCTCTATCCAGCAAGCAATCCTCTCTCTCTGTACCCTGTTGCGTGAAGATAAAAGGCCCATAAAACACTGTTTGAACGTTGCAACCATACATTTCGAGCACTTCCCCTGATCACTGGTATTATATGGATGGATGGTGTCTTGCAAGAGCATACATACAAAGCATACGTACATTGTGTAGAAGCAATTATCCGTTGGTATGCAGGTATCCGTTGACCTAGGAAGGATGGAAATTAAATTATTCCCTGGTGTTTTCTGTTCATATTCTACCAGTGATCAGGGGCACAGAAGGAAGTGCTCGAAAAATATGGTTGCAACGTTCAAACAGTGCTTTATGAATCTTTTATCTTTATGTTATACTGTTGCATTACAGTAAAAGATATTCTATATATATATACATGCATAATTACAGTACCATATATATATATATAATATATTATATATATATGATATATTATATATAATATATATATATATATATATTATATATTATATAATAATATAATACCTTATATCCAAATATATATATATATATAATCCACCTCGTTATATTCCTGTGTTGCGCCAGATTTGAAGGGAATAAGAATGTGTCAGCGTTGGTTCGTAAAACTAATAGACGTCTAAAGCAGAAAACAATGAGATAATTTTTATCATTATCAGCATATGAATTACGTAATGTTTACACCAGTTTAAACATTCAGGAAAACTCATAGCAGATAATGCAAGAAAAATCATGGAATTTTTCCCTCTGCTTTTAAGACATTGAAACAGTACAATTACTGTAAATGGCAGCGTTATTAAGCGTTTTAACTTTTTTGTTGTATGAAATTACCTGTGGATATAAAACTACAAATAAAGACTGACTTACCTTTTTGTCAGAAATGAGATATTTGATATTATAATTATTCATGAAACATTAGCAACTCATTTTTCATCATTCATATTTTCTCATTCATTAGTAACACTTACTTTCATGATCTCATATTCTCCTTCCTTATTTTGTCATTCGTTATTTCAGTTTTCTCCACTTCAGTCCTCTCTCTCTATCATCAGTCTTTTTCTCAGAACCTCCATTGTTTGTTTTCTCCTTCTTGATTATCATTTTCTTATCATTTCCCCCTTCATTTTTTTCATTATTCTCAATATCAAATATTTCGTTATCTTTTTCGCGATTCTTTTCCTCTTATTATTCTAATTTTTTCCTTCATTGTACTACTTGTCTCCTTTATAATTCTCAAATTCTTTTTCATTATCTTTACTATATTTATCATTTTCCTTATCTGTTATTTTGTTACCGCTTTTACATATACTACCATGATTTATGATTCTCATTATTTGCAGTGATATAATTTCCTCAGTAGAATTCTCATTTTTTCCTTTCATTGTTTTCAATCTACCATTCGCAATTCTGTTTTTTCCATTAGGATTATGTAGTATTATCTCCAGTATTATCAGTATTTTTCATAATACTAATTCTTTCTTTCTTATTCTCATTTTCTCCATTCTACTCATCATCTCCATTATTATTTTCGTTATAACTTTCATTTTGCCGTTCATTATCCAAAATTTTTTCTTGTAATATTCTCTTTTTCTAAATCATTCGTGTAATCTCCTTATTATCATGCTCTCGTGATTCCCTTTTCCGCATAGAAATTGGTGATCACCTTTTTTAATAGTAACGTTTATACTCTTTCCCACCTTCTCTCTTTCGCCTTTCTGTATCTCTCCAGTTATGTCATTTATTTGCCTCGACTTTCCTTCCTCAGGCTTTGCGTTTCCATTGAATCTTATTTCAACACATTCTCACCCGAGAGATTCTGATTGTCCTTCCAAATCACCTATTCTGTTTTCCTTTTGCCGGGTTTCTCGTCTTGTTCTTTCTCTAAACTCGATCGTTGTACCTCGAAAGTCAATTCGGAGAATGTAAATCTCAAGTGTTGTGTTATCAGTGATTTTTTTAACTTTCTTTTTTGTATTCTTAACAATAATGAGCTTCACCATACTATTTTTGTCTTTGAGTGCTCGAACATTTATCAATTATCTTACGAAAATAAAAGTAAAATTGGAGTGACTAACCCATTCCCAACTTTACCTAAATAAGGCGTGATCCTGTCTTCAGCTTACTTGCAAACGTGCAAGATTTTCCCCTCACGTATTAGTTGTAAACATTATATTCTTAAATTAAAATGTGCTAAAATCTACAGTCAAATAGAGCCTTGTTTCAGCAACGAAAATTAAAATAAATACGCTATATTTTATTCGAATATCTTTTCTGTACTGTTTAACATGCACTTAATTTTTTTTTTACATTTTCATTCTAATAAATTATTCATGAAGATTCTATCCTAGTATCCATGTATCTTTAACTCAACGCGAAATACCTTTTTTAGACTTTTTTAGGGTCTTCCATAGACCTTTCCTAACCCCCCAACAAGAACAACAACAAAGTAGTTTGTGAGCTTACTCCCCGAGTAAGCGAAAACTGTGATTTCTGCCTTTTCCCTTAGTAGTGTAGTGATTACTGCCTTAGAAGATGTCAGCTCAAAGTTCCATAAAATTCCGTTTCAGACAGGGACATTATTGTCTTCCTTTATCCAAATAATAACCACATTGTTTCTCTATCAAACGGAAAATAAGGATTATACAAATTCCAAGGAACAAACTTATGTGAAGCAGCCAGTGGGGTGTTATAAGACTAATAAGTGTAGTTTTAGTACAATTATCTTGAACCAAGTAAAATTGGTAAGTTATATATAAAGTTAATCTAATATGAAACTTACATGAGGATAAAAATGCCTCATTTCTTCGGAAAATTACTGCGTTTAATTTTTTCAAGTATAAACAGAAAAACTAATTGAGATCCGGTGCACCAGATTCCAATTTGTTTTTCTTGCACCGCGGTGCTAGAAATCAGTTAGGTTGCTTGTGCCAGCGTATTCAAAGTTTTGCATTGGGGGCCTTTTTTTGTGCCTGATTTCTAGGTTTAGAGCAGAGAATCATTCGTATTCACCTTGGTCAGAGACTGCTGCATGTTGAAGGGACGGTTTTTAATGGTGTTTGTAACGCTTTTTCTTGGTGATGTTGTACCTCTGTCAAGGAGAGTGCCCGGTTCTTAGCCCGGAATGGAATCTCTGAATTTTTATGGTTCCCGTGGTACACCTGGCCGCCACGTTGTTTTCACACGTTGTTAGTAGCCTGGAAAGTGATGTCCTTCTGAGATTAATGACTGTCATCTAAGAGCTAAGGATTAGATTTGGTTGACTGGGCTTAAATAAAAAAAAAAAAATAGATTTTTTAATCAAATAAAAGAAACCGAGAACTTAATATCTTGGGATTGTCGAGACTTGTGGACATATGTATCTGTCACAATCAGTTGAAAGCTAGATGGTTTTTGGAAAAGTTAAATAAAGTAGGGTGTTTCAGTCAGTGTTCTTAATGTCGGGTTTTCAACATAATGTGAAAGAAGGTATTGGCAAGAGGGAGGCTTAACAAGGGCAAACTTTACGGAGGAGAATAATCATAAGGGAACTGATGAAATTTTTAGGAATAGATATTCATGTATTATATCAGTGCCATTATATCAAGTATCAAGGTCTAGTTAAGAGGTACTGAGAGAATATATTTTTTGTAGGAATAATGTAGGATATATATTACTAAATATTAAAAAATACTGGTATAAAGAAAGGCTTATATAATTAACATGAGATAATGAACAACATTACTATGAACTCCAGTGGTTATCGTTGCCCGTAGCAAGGTCAACAGAAATGAACAAGCAAGTGTCGGTTATAGTAATGAGGTTATTGCCATATTAACAAAGGCTGTTACATTTTTAAATGGAGATTGTTCTTGACAACGACTATCTTTCGACGGCAACAAGATAAAATTGTGATATCAAATTTGCATTAAATTTCCACAAAGATCACATTTAATTTATTAAATGAGAACAATCTAATGACATGTATCGTTTGTAGATCAAACGCTACAATAATTAATGAGTGAATAATACACGAGGCATCATCTGTGCCTTTATGGTAATCGCAATAATCGCAGACGACTTTTATTATCATTAATATCACCTAGAGTTAGACTGATGTTGCATTTATAATGTGGCTGTATTATCCATGTAGTCATGGCCGTGATATATATATATATATATATATATATATATATATATATATATATATACATATATATATATATTATCTATATTATATATATATATACATATCATATATAATATATCTATATATATATACATATATATATATATATACATATATATATATATATATATGTGTGTGTGTGTGTGTGTGTGTGTGTGTGTGATATATGTGTATGTAAATGCATGTAGGCAAGGGTCACTATGAACCTTTTTGCTCAATTTACAGTCTATAGTATCAGAAAAGCAGTCGTTTGGTTTGCCGGCGGCATATTTCCCAAGTCTGGAAGAGTTTAAGGATGGGGAAAATTAGGACCAATCAAAGCGCGGGGAGCTGATCCATGACGTCACAAGCCACGCCTTTTAGCTACACTCGGTCTCATAGCCATTACTGCCAGTCACAATGCCGAAGAAAAACTTCCTTATTTCATAATTTACGGCTTGTATGACCTATACATTTTAGTCAGATATATCTAAATATAATGCAACAATAATTCAACAAACAATATATCCTTCAAATGAGATACACCATGAAATATATTAAGCGTTATTGGCTTTTCCCCCTTGGTAATAGTGCTCAGTGCCTCTTAATTCATGCTCGCAAAGTCGATATTTAGTGCATGAATAATATTTTCGTCGGGAGTTGCTAAATTATATACTTGAAAATACGTGTTTAATGCCATTTAAAAAGAGTTACGTTAACACATGGGATGAATCAAACAATATACACGATGGTAAAATTGATGGTATGGTAAAAATGATGGTACATGACCTGTAATTAGTACTACAGACTACAAGCGCCTCAGCGGCGTGGTTGGTATGGTATTAGCGTCCCACCTCGGTGGTCGCGGGTTCGATTCTCGGCCATTCCATTGAGGAGTGAGAGATGTTTATTTCTGGTGATAGAAGATCACTCTCGACGTGGTTCGGAAGTCATGTAAAGCCGTTGGTCCCGTTGCTGAATAACCACTGCCTCCATGCAACGTAAAAGCACCATACAAACAACTACAGACTACAGCCAGGAGGCCAAGAACGTCGTGGCACTTCGAATCCCATCAAGAATCTTGGACTTTGAATGTGACTGTTTTAAAAGCATGGAGCATGGAACGTTTTTCAGGGGTTACTGCCTGTTGTTTCAGGCTATAAAAAGGTATTATGTACAGAACTAAAACAATGATTGCCTTATGCTTAAAAGAAATGCGGAGGACGCAGTTTTAATGACAAATTTATGCATCTTGTAGGGGGATAGTGCCGTCAGTACACCTCATTCGGTGCAATGTAGGCATTACTTAAGGTTCTTTGCAGCGTCCCTTCGGCGCTAGCTGCAATGACTTTCATTCATTTTACTGTTACCTGCGTTCATATTCTCTTTCTTCCATCTTATTGTCCACCCTCTCTTAACAATTGCTTCATAGTGCAACTGCTTTGAGGATTTCCTCCTGTAACACCTTTCAAACCTTTTACTGTCAATTTCCGTTTCAGCGCTGAATGGCCTTAGTTCCCCCAGTGCTTGGCATAATGCCACAAATCTATATGTAAAAAAAAAATATGCACTTGATTTAAGGCATACATTTGGCCATTGACTCTGAGCTTGTATGAAAAATAGTAGTATACTCATATACTACCATTATCCCTGGCTTTAATTAATACATGTTGAATATTTGCATAAAATTTGCTGTTAAAAGAGTTGAAAAAAAAGTGTCATCCATAATTACTTTAAAGCATATCGCAATTTTAAAATAAATTTATGCGTCAATTCTGCTCTAGTTCAGCTTAGTGAAAAGTCTACTATAACTCAGTAAATAGGTAGTATTCTGTACTCCTATAATTGCTAAAAGTATTACATAATAATGAAATATTAATTTTGATTGCACACAATGAAAGACAAGTACGAAAGGTTTGCAAAAATATTAAATAAATTAAATAATCAGTGTTTTCTTTGTACACAATGACTTTTAAGCAACAATCACGCAAGGGCTTGCTAAAAATATTCAATACTGAATTATATTATAACTTTTTATTTTTGTACACAATGTATGAAAAGTAAAAATCAAAAGCAAAAATTTTTCAATAAAAACTTTTTATATATTCGTACAAAATGAATGACAAGGACCAATCAGGTAAGGACATCTGGAAGGTTTTATGAAATCGGAATCCACCTCAAAAAGGCAATTATATACTACAGCTTATTAAGTACACCATAAAAAATAACCGTATTCAGATTAACTACTGACAGGATGAGTTTGTCCCGTAACTATATTTAGTTACAGTGAGCTAACGTAGATCACCAAAGCAACAATACCGTAGGTTTCCTTAGGTTTCCTTGAGGGCACATTAGCTCTTGAAGTAATTTAATGAATGAAGCTGATACTGTGTCCCTGTAAATAGGAGGGACTGTATCAGTCTGATTCCTGTTCATGGCCTAGTAATGATCAGTATATTGCTTTTACACAATGCGCAGTAATGTCCATTTCTACGAAATAGCTTAAGTCCATAGAAATCCGTAGTGTAAGCCTACTCCCTCTCTCTATCTTCCCCTACAAACAGGTCAGATACCATCATTTTTACCATCTTGTATATTGTTTGATTCATCCCATGAGTTATCATAACTCTTCATAAATGACTTTAAACATGCATTTTCATGTATATAGAAATTCGCGAAGTGAAAATATTATTTACCAAGAGGGAGAAGCCGATAACACATAATATATTTCACGGTGTATCTCATTTGAAGAATATATTGTTATTAAATTAGTGTTGCATTATGTTTAGATATATCTGACTAAAATGCATATGCCATACAAGCCGTAAACTGTGTAATTAAGAAGAAAGTATCTCTTCGGCATCGTGACTGGCGGCAGTAATGGATATGAGACTGAGGAGTGAGTAGGGAGCTAAAAGGCGTGGCTTTTGACGTAATGGACCAGTTACGCGTTCTGATTGGTCCTAATTTTTCCCATCCCTAAACTCTTCCAGACTTGGGAAATATGCTTCCCGGCGTGTCTCGAAGGGGTGTTCTGGAGATTGTAATGGAGAATGGTAATCTAGTAGTGGTTCACGGACCTAGCAAACATCTTGATATATATGATAAATATACATATACATAATATATATATATATATATATATATATATATATATATATATATTAATACGATTGTACTTGATAGCGTTCTCGCCTGTCCAGCTTTAAGGACCTTAATACCATTTTTTGGGCGAGGACGGGTGGATAGCACATGCTATATAGATAATCCCTTTGTGACTGTCCCTGGATATTACCAACTTGAGCAGATCGTAGTTAGTGTAAATTAGATTATTCCAAAACTAACCGAGAGTCCAAAAAATAAAATATTCATTAGTGACTGCCCTCAAAACGAACAAGTAGCATGATATATATATATATGTATGTATATATATATATATATATATATATATATATATATATATATATATATATATATATATATATATATATATACATATATATATATATATATATATATATATATATATATATATATATATATATATATGGATGACGAGTTCTACTGTTCAAGTAGATGAAAGCTCCCGTCTTATAAGGTTTTTTAATACACAGCTTACAAAAGTGTGGATTTTATTACTTAAAAAATATATATGCATTTAGTATTATATATATATAGATATAATATATATATATATATATATATATAAATATACATATATATATAATACATATAATATAATAATATATTATTATATATATATATACTATATATACTATATATATATATGTAAATGGGGGGATTCTTCCCCCCATTATTCATAAGGTAAGCGTGACACAAAACGGGAGGCAAACCACACAAAACATTACACACACAGCCTCTCTCTCTCTCTCTCGGCAATCTCTCTCTCTCTCTCTCTCTCCAAGGAATCTCTCTCTCTCTCTAGCTCTTTCTCTCCATTCTAACAGGTAATGAAAATGAGAGGGTTGCATCATAACATTAACGTTTATTAACAACTAATAAATAAATCAATCAATCAAGTAATCCAGTCTTACAGACTAACTCAAAAAACCCCGTAAATGTAACATGTCTGGTCACCAAAAAAGTCTACACCCCTCTGGGAATTCTTTGTCCCCCGGCATTCCAGATCCGTCTGTTTCAAAGATACAGAACACATCCCGGTAAGTACACACACAAGATTGACAGACAGAGGTTTAAATATTGGATATCATCACAAAAATGTCAAACAGATAACAAGCCACTCTTTGGCTAAAGCACTTCAACACTTACCCAAACAACCGGACACTAAAACACTGTTAATAAAAAACTCCCCCGGCGAACGCCACGGCATCTTTGCCTGTGACTTGAAGCCCTCTTGTCAAAATCCCCCCATAGGCTTGGGTATGACACTTTTAACAGAAAGAGGCGCACACGCACATACGAACACACAGTTCGATAGCGCCTCACGGTTCTAGCTGCATCCAGTTTCACAAAGGCACTTTGAGAAGAGTTAATAAACTGTCTTGCATTGACTTGTCGAACTAAGCATTTTTATCTCATGCCACCCCTAGAATCTCATTGTCAGCTACTCTCGGGTCGTTACCTCTGCACTGTTCTCCACATTCCATAGGTCACAGAAAACACACGGACAATATATTATTAATCAAAAACCCTAGGCCTTACAGATTCTCGGCCACCTTATATGCTAGCCCCCGCCTAGCAAAATTGCTTATAACACAAAACACTGGCCGGCTTAAAATAAAATATACGAAATAACTGCACGTCTCTGGCATTATAAAATAAAGTCTTATCACGCTTTATATCCCAATAACACAAGACGCATTTTCTCTCATATTTTCTGCATTAGGATTCTTGAATATCCCTCTTCGCTTGTCTGCAACTAGCTGCACAGACAGTAGACTGTAGCTAACTGTAGGAAGACGGAATGCCTCCCTCATTGTAGAAGACTTCTCACGGCTTCTGCAGATCCCCAAAAGAACACGCTGTAGAATTCTCTCGAACACCCATGTGGGAACTCTGTAATCACCCTGGGCAACATGGCAGCAACCTCACGGCTGGTGGACGTCTTGCTGGAGTCGGGAAACGACTTTTTGGTGTGTGTTAGTATGTCAGTCAAGTCACTGGTCAATCTAAGAAAATTAACCCAGACATACTACTTCTATCAAACAATGATCTCAAAAAGTCAGAAATACTAACTGAACGTCTCCCAATTAACTCCCTTTAATATGACTACTAAAATGATAAGTCATTATCACAACTCTCAAAGAAAAAAAACATCAAGTTCTCCAACTCAATTCTCCAAACTCACACATCAGCACACACACAACTCAGAAATCACAGCAACTCCACGGAATTCTGCACTCACATTTCAAACTCGAATGTGCTCACAAGAAAAAAAAAGAAAAGATAAAAATCGCAATGAGCCCAAGGAAAAAAAAGAATCACGTAACACACCCAGACCCAAAAAATGTTCTCTCAAGCTCTGATATTTGAACAACCCACAAAATCAGTAAAAATCTCCAACTTTTAACAGCAAAAACCCCTTTACTGCTCAATAATTAATCACAATGAGACTTAATGTCAAACTCCCATTTACGTAAGTAACAACCCCCAAAAAATTACATCTCCCGGTAAAATCAAATCTCCCGTCCAAAAAAGAAATGTTACTTAAGCTCAATCCCCCAAATACATCTCTCAAGGAAAAGGAAGAAAAATAATAAAAAAAAAAGAAAAAGATAATCACAAGAAGATTTCCCCAATCACAAAATACATAATACATGTATAATATGCATAACTCCCGCGTTTTTCCCAAGAAATGCTCCATGTAAAGTTATGGAATTTGCCAGAAAGCAAACTCTCACACATGCGCTTTCGTGAAATGCTATTGTCAACATTTCCAGATATTGCGAAAAATTCTGATCTATCACCATCAGAGGAAAAGAGTCAGCACACGGCTCATCACATCGCTTGTCAGCAGAAAAATCGACTGCGGACGTATGCTCAGACAGTAGCATAAAAATTGTCTAGTCAGACACATAAGTTTGGAAACTCATGATTCTCAAAAAAAACGTCTAACAGACACATTTCACAGAATTAACTCCAGGATATGACTAATGTGTTCAAAAATTTGTCTCGAAGACTTATTCTCTCAACATGACTTTGCCTCAAATTATATTTCTCCAAGAATAACACACTTGTGAACATAAAAAATGCACACATCTCCAAATGACTCGTAACGCAGTAATGCCATTCGCCTCTAAATAGTCACGAAATAAAAAAGGAGAACCACAGAAATCTCCTCTTGTCTCGAAAAAAAAACTCCCATAACCACAAAAAAAAGGGTCACCCGCCAAAGATTAATTCCAACTCCATATATAATTATGAGACACCATATTAATAATAACACCACTCCGGTTATAAAAATATTTCCTCCGATTGGTTAAAAAACCAACCCCCTTATATTATTCTCTTATTTCTCCAATAGCCACATGTCAGTAAGAAAACACCACTCCAGGAATAGAGAATAATCACCTCTATTTTGGCAAATACAAAATATTTACCTCTATTTCCCCAATAACTCCATGTGGAACAAAACAAGGCTCCAAAAAATATATCTCCAAAAAATGTGCACTCAAGGCAACTAACTCACTCACTCACAAATATTGCCCCATAATCTCCAGATATGTGTCTCCATTTGCAACAAAGATGGCTGCAAAATAATTAAACTAAACATAGCTCTCATCACATTATTGGCAAATATTAAAAATGGCCAAAAAATATATCTCCCATATAGTATATCTCAAATTATAACTCCAAAATAATATATACCTCCAATTATCTCTCCAAATATATCTCAATTATAACTTCCAATTCTCCAGAGAATAACTCAATGTTATAGTCAAAAACTATAAAAACTCTCTCCATTTAGCATAATTGCTATAAAAAGGCAAAAACTCGGCAAATAAAACTGTCTAGAAAATTCTAGAAAAAATCACCCATGTGCCACAAGTCATTATAACAGAATTCCCAACTCACAGTGTCTTAGCCAAGACTTCTCCATATGTACTACGACATAAGCCATTAGAAAACTTAACCAAGTTTCCTATCTCTCACAAAGTTGTCACAAATACAACAAGGGTATTGTGCAAGAAAACTCACAATTTCTGGAACACAAATATCCAGAGAAAAAATGTAGTGCCATTACGTATGCATTCAAAACATGCAAAAAATTCTCCCATATATTTCTCTATAGCATCAAATAGCTGAAACATGAACACGTTCCCAAACAATGACTCTAAGTCACGAACTGAGACATTAAAAGAAATATCCACACCAACTGGAGAGAAAAAATAAATTCAAATTCACTCATGGTAAAAAAAAACTTGTGTCAGCGATGGCTAATTTTCAAAAAAGGAGAAAAAAAAATCAACGGCCTTGTTCACTATCTCCCGTAACTCACTAGATGTCAAGCAATTATCTGCTGAACACATAAAAAAAAAAGGAAAACAAAAGAAATAATGTGTTGTTAGTTCCTCCCAGATTCAAAAAAGATTTCACCTCCCTTGATAGCATTAAAATGCCCACGTATTAGTATATAAAAAAATCAGTATCAGAAATATCATTATCACAAAATCACCAAAAAACTGCTATCATCAAAATCACTAGTATCAGTACAAAAAATATCACCAATGTTAATGCTTTTCCATTCTCCAAAAATTCAGCAAAAGATCAGCAAGTTTCACAACAATTCACCAAGATTCAGCCAGATTCATCAAGATTCAGCAAAACTCATCCCCGTGAATCACTGAAATATTCTCCAAAGTTACAAAAACTCAACAATTAATTAACACAAGACTTCTCCCATTAATTCATTGTAATAATTCTCCTTGAATAATTATCTGTAATAATTATCAACTATTCTCCCATGAAATATCTCAAAACTCTCTCGCAAAACAATTCTCCCGTAATGATAATTATACTTAAGCAAACCTCCCGTGACACATCTCAAGTATAATAATTATTAATAATAATAATAACTCTCCACAGCAATAATTCTCTTGGAAAAATCTCAAGTAAGGGTGAAATTCAAATAGCATACAACAGTATTGCTGAATCCTATGACATACAATTTCTCCAGCATACACCATGACATAACACCATTGCCACACAACACAGATACAACACCAATCATCGGCATTTCAAAGTAATCTCTCCAACACAATAAAAAAAATAATCTGTGTATCCCCCTTATATTTGTGTCTTTCAAGGCACAAAGAAACATATAACACATCCCGTGCATGTTAACTACTTTTCCCCTCATTCACGGAAAAGAAAAATCTCTTTTTATTTCCTTTTCTCTTCGTCCAAGAGAGAAAAAAAAATCTCTTTTCTAAAAAAAAAAACTCTACGGGCGTTTCACTTCATCAACTTATCAATCAGCTGATATCTTAGCATCCACGGTCAAGGCCAAATCCATCCCCAACACAAAGAGAGAGAGAAAAAAAAGGAGTTCACCCCCATTGAGAAAAAAAAGGTTTCTCCCCCCCTGAGCATTGACACTCCCCCGAGGTAGACCAGTAGTACCCCCATCTCCCCTTGAACAGTGTCTGAGGACCCCTTCCCAAGGTATACACTAGTGCCCATCTCGCAATGCCCTCTTAGGGAGGCCAGTGGTACCCTCCATGCAACTATCCCCCCGAGGGATGCCAGTACCCTCGCAATGCAACGCGCCTCTCTGCAGAAATGTGCTGAGCCCGTAAAATTGTGGCCACTGTGTCTCTAAGCCAAGTATGCTTATCTAAGCACAGTTCACATGCATAGAAAAATACACCCCTATGTTTTAAACAAAGACGGATACATACGTCCATTATAAACACGTGCAAATAAAGAAAATACGTCACCATGGGGCAAAGACAAGAAAAATTGTTGACCTCTTGAACCAATCCCATTTCTCTGAAATATTTAAACAAAACCCACTCCTTCAAAACAATAGTTTTAACACTTACCACTCCATAACGGGAATAAAAATAACTCTAAATTCTCGTAAAACACGTAAATCTCGTCGGCACAATACAAACGCGATCGGCGAGATGGCACTTGGCAACTGTCACTTACAAACGAGACTGAGTTACTTGTCTCACGGCTCACACCCTGAAGAATCTCGGTACGAGCAAATTTGATGACCCTAATAGAAATTTCTTTCCTCATCCCCCCATCCCACGGACGGATATTTTCTCTACCCCTTTTCACTTAGCAACTGAGATCCAACAATTTAACAATTTTCCACAATCCCACAAAGCTTTATCGTTCGAAAACTATCGCTAAGCCATAACCCCTTTTATTTTCTAACTGGCCACCCATCTCTACATTGGCGTTCCTAGGCATAAAAAAGAAAGAAAACTTTTATACCCCCTCTTAACCGCTTGCCACCACTGTAAATGGGGGGATTCTTCCCCCCATTATTCATAAGGTAAGCGTGACACGAAACGGGAGGCAAACCACACAAAACATTACACACACAGCCTCTCTCTCTCTCTCGGCAATCTCTCTCTCTCTCTCTCTCCAAGGAATCTCTCTCTCTCTCTAGCTCTTTCTCTCCATTCTAACAGGTAATGAAGATGAGAGAGTTGCATCATAACATTAACGTTTATTAACAACTAATAAATAAATAAATCAATCAAGTAATCCAGTCTTACAGACTAACTCAAAAAACCCCGTAAATGTAACATGTCTGGTCACCAAAAAAGTCTACACCCCTCTGGGAATTCTTTGTCCCACGGCATTCCAGATCCGTCTGTTTCAAAGATACAGAACACATCCCGGTAAGTACACACACAAGATTGACAGACAGAGGTTTAAATATTGGATATCATCACAAAAATGTCAAACAGATAACAAGCCACTCTTTGGCTAAAGCACTTCAACACTTACCCAAACAACCGGACACTAAAACACTGTTAATAAAAAACTCCCCCGGCGAACGCCACGGCATCTTTGCCTGTGACTTGAAGCCCTCTTGTCAAAATCCCCCCATAGGCTTGGGTATGACACTTTTAATAGAAAGAGGCGCACACGCACATACGAACACACAGTTCGATAGCGCCTCACGGTTCTAGCTGCATCCAGTTTCACAAAGGCACTTTGAGAAGAGTTAATAAACTGTCGTGCATTGACTTGTCGAACTAAGCATTTTTATCTCACGCCACCCCTAGAATCTCATTGTCAGCTACTCTCGGGTCGTTACCTCTGCACTGTTCTCCACATTCCATAGGTCACAGAGAACACACGGACAATATATTATTAATCACCCTAGGCCTATATATATATATATATATATATATATATATATATATATATATATATATATATATACACACACACACTTATTTATAAGTTTACTTTGATGAGCAAGTGCCGATAAGGTTATTTTATTTAATACATGCCTAACATATTCTATATATAAATATACTGTCTTTAAATACTCAAATTATTGTATACTCAAAATATGATGCTAAGTTTCTTTAACATATGTTTGACTATAATTTTCGTGAATATGTTATCACAAGTAATGTCAACTCTTATAACATAGTCGATTTGATAATTTCAAATCGTAGAACCCTACAGACGTTTGGTTTGAAAAGTGTAATAATTAATATTGATGACAGTATATACTAAATATAATTATAGTGCCCTTTAGGCGTAGTGTTTATATAATGAATAATATGCTGAATGGCAGTTAAATTAATTATATCCATTAATCTATATATTTTTATTGGCACGCCAAGCACCTCTACATTATTTTTTAATTCATGTAATGAAGTAAAAGACATTCAGGATCAGTATTTTATTTGTCTACGAGGTAAGGTAATTAATAACGTAGCATTCGTATATGAAATATATATGAACAACGTTTTCTCTCACAAATTGACACTAGCAATAACTTTGAAGTTAGTAATATAAATCAAGGTAAAATTAAGAGAATCATTAGTGAATGAACCTCAATAAAGCAAAGTCTTGCCTTCCAAGTAAATGTCATTCATGTATACTGTCCCTTAATTTCATAAAAAAAACATAATCAAGTCAATTTTATTTTTACCTCTATTATTTTAATGAATATAGAAGCGAATATTATTCATAAACCATATGAATAAAGTCAGTAATAAGAAAATAATGAATTTTTCATCAGATTTTGATTATTAGTTCTGTTACTACTAGTCATTGAAAGTGGTATATTGGTGATATACAGCCGTAGTTAGTTATTTATGTAAAAGCAATCTAATAAATGATTACGTAGATAACAGTTAGTTACCCGGCAGGGTGGCTGAAATAAAAAAATTCATTTTGTAATATGTATTTCAAGTTCATATATGTTTATATTTTACATTTTTTACAGTGGATCGTATTATAAGCATCAACGTATTTCCTAGTATTAAGTATATATATGTGTTTTTCATATCCAATTATCTGTAGTAACAGTAAATTAGTTCGGCATTCCTGATACCACCAGAATGACCCTTTCAGGCACTGAAATTAAGCCCCTTCTTTCTTGAGTTAATGTAGGATATTTCTCTCAGTAAAGTCATTTACGTGGATTATTGCATCAACCTTCAACCACTTAATCCGGGGACCCTGTTTAGGCCAACTCAAGGACAGAGAATTGTTTGTGGAAACTAACGGTCCCCGAAGGAAACACAAATAATGCTCTGGCCATCCATTGACTTAACTATGGTCACTGTATTAATTGGTCCAAGGCCAGCACAGTAATCAGTGGTAATGACCTTACCCAAAGAAATATCCTGGTATTAATTACCCATATTTGAGATCATCAAGAAGCTCACACAACAGGAAGCCAGTCTTCAGTATGAATACAATGTGTTTGTTCCTTTATTTACTCTTATTATAGGCTGCTCTAATAGCAAAAGCTGAGTCTTATGTCAGCTAAATGTCAAACAACAGCAACCTCTCATTTCGCTACACGTTCTGACGATGTCAACACAAAAGCACCAACACGAATCAACGTTTTCATGCCCTCTTTTCTGGATATCTATATGTTTATATATATATATATATATATATATATATATATATATATATATATATATATATATATATAAAATGTATATATACATATATGTACATATATAATACACACACACACAACACACATATATATATATATATATATATATATATATATATATATATATGATATGTATATACGTATAACTGAATCACGAAAGTTAGGAACGTGATAAATCCATAAATAAAGATATATGCCACGAAGGAAGATAAACGACGGAGTATCCGCGAGACCTTTCGACGTTCAAACGTCCTTTACTAAGCAGAACTGACATACATGAGGAAAAAGACAAAACAAGAAGATACTCTGCTGTTTATTTTCCTTCATGGCATATATCTTTATTTATACGTATGTATATATAAATAAATATATATATATATATATATATATATATATATATATATATATATATATATATATATATATATATATATATTATATATATATATATATATATATTATATATATATATATATATATATATATATATATATAAGCCTCAATGCCCTCTTAACTTCTATAATTTTTCACACATTTTGGATAAGCATGTCTCTACAAATGAAGAATGAAATGAAAGGCTGCTATAATAACCTCCATGGAAAAATTAAAACCTTAACCCAGTATGGCACTTTAATGTCAACCACTTGACTTAAGTCTAGTCCCGCTTACAAATACAAATATCTGTCAAATTCATACATTTATATATATATATATATATATATATATATATATGTATATATATATATCTATATGTATATATAGTATTATATATATATCATATATATATGTATATGGTAAAAAGCAATATCTCTTAAACTTCATACTACAGTGTTGAGGCTGGGTCTATTTCAAATCTAGTAAATATATCTAAATTCGGCAGATATATGAGCGGTAATCGACTTGGGTCAATGTTCTTGGTCAGTAAGTTAATATTACTTTATTCTGACTTATTGGGTACGGGTCCGAATCTTGCCACGTGCATCAGTATTTCCCGATTCCGATCTTAGGCTTTTAGTGAAGAAATCGAGAAGTTAAGAGGCATTATGGTTAATACAAATACAGTTACATTTGTATTAACCATAATACAAATGTACTTTTCCTTTGTGGCTGTAACTGTGTTCGTATATTCACACACACACGCACACACATTCATAATACTTGTTTTAGGCTTCAATAAGACAGGATGGTTTAGATTCCCGATTCCTTAATTTATAAAGAACTATTTGAACCAAAGAAAAACTTCTTTCAGTTTTCTTCCGAAGATTGAAAAAGAAACCCACAAAATCACTGTGTAACTTGTTTACTTCTAAGTATTTACATTTAATTTTTACTCCACACTCGAGTATTTTCAGGCCCTATCTGTGGCCCCTTTTCAGGAGATGTTTGGGTTGTCAGCCTGTAAAAAATCTGTAAAAAATCTTCCTAGCTTTGTTGAGTGCCCTTTTTCTGAACCATTCCGGGTATGCTTTTATCGATGTAATTTATTTCTTTCTCTCTCTTGCACGGGTCACACGTTCTCATTGCCCTAAGAAATAAACCTGTTAGAACACCTATTTTTATATCATGACTGTGAAAATTATGTGTCTGTGATACTTATTTCACGTTTGAGGGACAAGTTTACAAACAGAAATATGGAGTAGCTATGGGATCCTCATCATCACCTATAATCGCTAACATCTATATGGAATATTTCGAAACTTATCTAGTTCCTAATGTTAATGTCCCTAACTTAAAACTGCAAGGATGGTGGAGATATGTGGATGATATTTTTGCTATTCTGCAAGGTGATGAAAATGAAATAGAAACTTTTCTAGACGAACTCAATAAGTTTTATAACAACATCCAATTCACTTTAGAGAAAAGTATCAATAATAAACTGCCCTTTTTAGACATACTCATAGAAAGAAAAGAAACAGGATATGAATTCAGCACATATAGAAAGCCCACACATACAAACTCATATATTTATTTCTTCTCTTTTCAAAGTCATGATATAAAAATAGGTGTTCTAACAGGTTTATTTCTTAGGGCAATGAGAACGTGTGACCCTTGCAAGATAGAGCAATAAATAAATTACATCGATAAAAGCTTCGATGCATTAGCATACCCGGAATGGTTCAGAAAAAGAGCAGTCAACAAAGCTAGGAAGATTTATTACAGAGCAAATGTAGAGAGTACATGGAATAAAGAAAACAAGAAAATAGTTGCCCTCCCTTTTATGCCTAAAATGAAACAAATCACTTCACAAATGAAAGAAAGTAAATATAAATTTGTATATACCTTTGATAATACCGTAAAAAACAAAGTATGTAAAAATAAATTGGAAGGAGAAGACAGTAATACAGATGATGTAGCGGGAGTATACATAATCAATTGCAACAATTGTGGAGACAAATATGTGGGGGAATCAGAATCCAAGAACATAGAAGGGCAGTACAGCTTACCTCTCAGGGGAGTGCTATAGCTAGGCATTGTTGGGAAAATGACCATAGGACAGATTTCAAAAACAGTAGGCTTATATACAAAAACAATAAAATTAGTCACAGGAGGGTAGTAGAAGGAGCACTCATCAGAGAGATTAAAGTAATAGAAGGAAACAAAGGTTTTACCTCAGAAGATCCCATAAGCCGAGCTTTGATATTAAAAAAAGCTAAGATTGACCGTGCTGACCTGGAGATTAGGTGTTCTGCCCAACAGACTTTTGGTGACCACTCCCTTACCACAAGGGTTAATCCCATTGACCATCAGCTCAGGATATCAGAGCGACAAGAGGGGATTAGCAACTCTCAGGAAACCAATACAGCCATCACATAAATGACAGCTCAACGAGAAGAAGTTCCAGAAGACTGCTGGGCCTTGACCCAGGCTAACAACCCAAACATCTGAAAATGGGCCACAGATAGGGCCTGAAAGTACTAGAGTGTGGAGTAAAAATTAAATGTAAATACTTAGAAGTAAACAAGTTACACAGTGATTTTGTGGGTTTCTTTTTTAAAGAACTAGTTTTCGAAGACACATAGGCATATATTACAGGTACCTATCTACTGAGTTAGTGTATCAGTACCGTTAAAACGAAGCTTGTACGTTGTAAATTAAAGAATCTGGAATCTAAATCATCCCGTGTTCTTGAAGCCTAATGTGAGTATATTATATATATATATGTGTGTGTGTGTGTGAATATGCATATATATATATCGTTATATATATATATATATATAGATATATATATATATATATATAAACCCTTTGAACTACAATACGATGGAATATAGGATTTAGGTCAAAGGACAAGCGCTGAAATAGAAACTGACAGTAAAAAGGTTTGAGAGGTGTAACAAGAGGATAACCTTGCAGTTGCAAAATAAATCAAGTTTTAGGAGTGTCTGGATAGGAAGATGGAAGAAAGGAAATACAAACGGAAGTACAGTAAAAGGAATGTTGGGGGGTGCAGCTAAGGGCCGAAGCGAAGCTGCAGAGAATCCTAAGTAATGCCTTCAGTGCACAGTACTAGGTGCACTGACGTCGCTACTCTCCTACGGGGTCGTAGGGTAAAGGCAAGGCTTGAACTTGATTGCTATTACCATGACCGTTTTCATCCTTGAAGCTGCAAAGTGAGATTTCTCTCAACGTGCTTAAAATTCTTTAACTTATTCCGGATTTTAATCCAGACATTGTATTTGTCTGTGTACGGGAATGTCTGGCTCAAACGTTTCGTAAGAAGCCTTTTAGTGTCCTACTTACAACATTTCGTTTGTTATAAACGGATATTTATAGCTGTTGATCATTAATTAACCTCGGATTTAACAAGAAGCAATTCAAATTGACGTATTTTGAGCTAAGAACATTGCAGGAAAGCTGCTTTAAAAGAGTTTTTACTTGATGGGTCGAATGAAATCCCTTGTATGCCAATAGGTCTTGTTCATTAACATTAAAGATTGTATTCATAACAAGGTGTTGCAAGTTCTTTGCGTCGTCTACGTTCATGTGAAACTTGATGAAAGCTTCAAAATTGGTAGCTGTAAATTCCTTTCAACAAGTAATATTGTAACTACCTTGGAAATGGTTTACCTACATTTGACAGCTCTTTTATTGCTCATTGATATTTTAACCATTCAGGTTAAATTCTTTTTCGTCGAAAAATTCTAACTTGCAAAAGCCTTGAGTACATTTTTACAACTTTAACTTGCTTTTTTTCATTTTGTTTATATAACTGCGAAGTTTAGAACAGCTTTGATAGCTTCATGTAGTTCTACATGACTATGGACGAAATGTGGACCGTCCCCAAAGCCCGTTGTGTACAAAGCCTGTAACGTAATGCCAAAGATCTACTCTTCTGAAATTACTCCCATTCATCATTTTAAGGAACTCTACCCATCAGTTTCACACAGAGACTTCAAGATCGTTAAATTGAAAAACCATCTATCTTTTAACGAGAACTATTAGAATATCAAGTTGGTGCTGGAAAAAGATGTATAACATATATGAGTCTTACCACATCACCGTGATTCATATATATGCATTAAGCTACAAATGTCATTTTATATCCAATTCACTCTACCTCGGAATTAATATATTTTCATATATCTTAACTAAAGGGGGAATCTTTTTAGTTGATAAGAAATTCGTCGGCTCATGGGCGCGAACCAAGGAACCAAAAATTCAAGACATACAGTGAAGCGCTTTAAACCACAAGGTTATCACGAGAGGTATAACTTAACGCCGCCTCTCACCTACAAATCCCTGCCGCGATCAGGTATTCGTTGTTTTGGAGTTGGCATCAACTCACCTCGACCTTGATAGCTTTGTAGTGCTTCTCTCCTGCTTATGGACGGTTGGTCTTTTGGTAGTCTCTTTTTGTTTTCTGTTTTATGTGCTTTTTATATTCTTTTGCTTTTTATTGTTTTAACTTGTAAATTTTAATTACATTGTGAATTCCTTTTTATGTTAATAATGTATTTTATTGTGTCTTTTACTATTCACAGACTAATGATGCACTGAGTACTGCGAAGCGTTTCTTGGCTGTTAATAAACTTGGCCTTTTTAACATGTGTATCATGGACCCTCATGAAGTCTATATATATATTATATATATATATATATATATATATATATATATATATATATTATATATATATATATATGTTTGTGTATGTATTTGTGTTTGTCTGTGTAGAGAGAGAGAAGAGAGAGAGAGAGATATGTTTCATTTTTGTATATATTTTTAACTGAAAGCTTTGAATCAGAAATGTAGAATTCAAGAAAAAAACACCGGCTTTGGAAAATGATGTTAGTAACCTGTTGCTTCACTAAGAATATGTAACAGCTATGAGTCACTGTGACTGTTACAATATACGTAACATATATTCATTTCACCTTCTGTGTAGGTGTATGCAGCAGTCACTGTTACAAGTATAGAATTACCGTTGACTACTGTATATTTTCTCCTTAATCAACCCTTGTCAAAGAAAAGACAAAAGCCTGAAGTTTTGTAATGTAACCTTGTTACATCCAAACTTCACTCTGGGATCTCTCGACTAAAGAAATGTATCCATTTGATTTAATTTGAATGGGCATTGTCTGAGATTTAAGTACTTTATCGAAAACTTGCCTTCCTGTATGAGAATCAGTGTAAATCTGTACATACAAAAAAAAGATTAATCCTCGCCTAAAGAGAATTCCCATAACTAGGTTTTCTATTTATATTTGAAAATGCATTCACCCCTAGAACTCTTTTAACATACCATGGCGGAAATATTCCGTTTTGACATAATATATAGATTTGCTGGTCTGAGATGTATTTTTGGAATCTATGTAGTATGCTCGTCTCATAAGATGGAGGTGAGAATTGATACCTATAAATTTGTTAGCCACCGTACTAGCGATTTCACGGTGAGAAAGTTTTCCCTCTCGGGGAACTTTGCCAGTAATGGCAATAGTACCAGGACTTTTCCTACGTTGCTCAAAGACCCAACTGTGACCAGTATTGATAATTTTCCATTAGTTATATATTTGGCAACTTTAACAACTGAAGAATAATCAGACTGGTTCGGTTCCTTCACACGTTTCAAAATCTCCAGGTTACTTGTATTAGTATAATCACTAAGGTACTTCTATTAGTCTGCATCGTTTAATTCACTCTATATCTTGACCTCCGCCGAAATGGTTTGGACATTATTCACCATTACCATTTCCGTCATGGAAGAAAGAAAAAAATATGCAGTAGTTTATTATCAGAATTCAGAAACATTCTAAACTCAGTTTATTGCTCAAAAATTGTTTTTTGTTATCTATTTCATAGGTGATCATGTCGAATGTTTCTCTTTTACAGCTTAGAAAATAGGATTGTATTTTGAATCGTTGGGAAATGTATAAAGAAATCACGCTCATACTATACTTCCTTGCCACTCTCCCTTTGTTGTGTCAAAGTCTTGCTGGAAGACAAATTATCAGTAATGCTATGTATGTGTGTTTGTGTGTGTGCGCAACTGTAATAGCCACAATCTCCGTTTAACTTCCCTAATGTATTTGGTAAGAAGCAACCAGTAGATTCTACTTATATTATGTATATATACATAATGTATATATATATATATTATATATATATATATATATATATATGTATATATATATATATATATATATATATATATATATATATATCATATAATATAAGTAGAATCTACTGGTTGCTTCTTACCGTGTGTGTGTGTGTGTGCGTGTGTATTTGAAACAACGTAGGTACACTAATAATACACAACTGTAAATGCAGTTCGCGTTGCAATGAGTAATTGTTTCATAGACAAGTACGGAGCCAGAGAGAGAACGACTGAAGAATTCAAAGCTCTAAATGCCCAACACCAGCAGCCGCACTTTTAGCGCTCTGAGTTATAGTTGTTCGTATTTCCCCGTTGCCTTTATCATCGTAATACCAGGTCCCAGCTTCCCTTTTCATTTCTTTGCTGATGGATCCAACTTTCCGTCGACTCATCAGGGAGATGCGTCGCGCGAGGGTTGTACCGAGTTAATGATTGCGTTTATTATTGCGTAAATAGTATGTCTGGGGCCTGTACGTGCCGGGGTTGGTTACCTTTACGCAAGGAACATGTTCGCATCAGGGACCATTATCGTCTTAACTGCTGATAAGGTAAGGGATAAGGACACCATTCCAGGTAAGGAGATCCCCATTTAATGGAAGGCGTCGCCGTTGCCATAGCAACGCTCGATGTTATGGAGTGGAAAATTAAACTCTCGGTGGTTTTCCACTCTCTTTTCGTTTCTTCGTAATGAAACTAAAAATACTAGGAGTGAATAGCGTTTTCAAGTTTAGTTAAACAGGAGGAGTTAATTATAAGACTTGTTTCCAAGCCGTACTACATGTGCTCTTGATAGTCTTCACTGGCCAGGATAAAATGTTGATGTTCAGGATGGGGGATAAGTAAAATTGCAGAGCTGATTTTTCGGTACAAATACATCATGTTTATATCTATCCTGCAAAAGTTTCATTAATTAGCCGGCTTAGACACACATATACGTGTACATCTTAATTTTCTCAGTATATATTTTAGGTTAACGTTCTAGTCCAATTCCCTCACCTCCCTGGCTGTGGCCCACCACAGTGGAGTTATTGCATGGTGCTTAATTCATTGCTTTAGTCAACAGAAGCCCAATAGAATGTGATGGAAGGAGTCTAGATTGATAGACGAGTATATCGCCATTGTTTTACGAAGGCGTGCGCCCCCCAACCAAACACACACACACATATATGTATATACACACAGACACACACACACACAATATATATATATAATATATATATATATATATATATATATATATATATAATTGTTGACTGATGGTTGATAAGCGGATGTGATGAACAATGACATTCTTGAAACGATTTTGACATCATTTTGACTCTCCATGGAAACAGAGATCTTTAAAGGACAGATTCAGCGTTAGCTCCAAAAATGTTGACGAAATCACTTGGATGGCACCAGTGGAAGTCGCTGCCTAAGCAGAACAAACCATGTCCTATGTCCGTGCATAAGTGGAAGCAAGAATCTGGTTTTGAGTAGATTTTATGGGCGTGATAATGAGTTGTTTTGACGTCACATATCCATCCCAGTGCTATGAACTTGTTACGAATCAATGACGTCATATTATGGGGAGTGTCTTGTGAGTAAGTTCGTGCTTGTGTACGTACGAGCTATTTCCCCTACATAATGGGAAGGTAAGATAACCAAGATGAAGAACTACACGAAGTCGGAGAAGCGCCGAGATGGCCTTAGGCTAAGGCCCCACCGAATCCGTCACGGCGCGTCGCGTGCGCCAACACGGCTACGCGTTTTGTGCGTTTTGATCAACTGTCATAGTTCAAACACGAGTGGCCCCACACGGCACATGAGCGTGTGTGGCGTCAGGTGCGTTACCAGATTGGACGCGCAAGGAACAAAAATGATATTGTTATGATACAATAAAGTTTGTTCATACTTACCAGGCAGATATATATATAGCTGTATTTTCTGAAGTCCGACAGAATTTCAAAAACTTCCGGCACACGCAGTGGTCGGCCAGGTGGTTAGTACCCATTCCCGCCGCTGGGAGGCGGGTATCAGGAACCATTCCCATTTTCTATTCATAATTTTTATTTCCACTGTCCCCTGAGGGGAGGTGGGTGGGTACTTGATTATATATATCTGCCAGGTAAGTATGAACAAACTTTATTGTATCATAACAATATCATTTTGTTCATGAAACTTACCTGTCAGATATATATATATAGCTGAATCCCACCGTTGGAGGTGGGAAGGGACAGAATAGAAGGATTTTGGGAAACAAATGCATGCAGATGATTTACATCTTGGTTCCACCTGTTAGCATAGCTGACTTCGTGATTACTGTCACCCAAGTATGCTTCTGCTTTACTAGAGTTGCCAGCGAGGTAGAGACCTATAAAGCTGGTGCACTCCAGATGATCTGTCAACGGGGGCGTGACCACAATGTAACTAGACCATATTGACCATACCATGAGGGCTAAGAAGTAAAAAAATAAATATATATATATATATATATATATATATATATATATATATATATATATATATATATATATATATATATCACCACCTGACCAACCTAGCCAAAGTTAAGGTGTTTTAACTAAGGCTTAAGAGTTAAGAAGTCGCCATTGGCGGCGACTCAATAACTAAATTAAGAGCTCTTCCTAACCATTTTCTATAGGATAGGATGAGTGGTACTTCTTGCCCTCAAGATTGTGTCTGCAGACACGTATGGCCCTAGCGAGCAGCAGATCTCATATGCCGTCTTCACATCCTGCAGGAAGTGTGAAGCGAACACAGAGTTGCTTCGCTAAAACGTGGTACTCAGTATGTTACTGAGTGCCATGCTCTGTTGAAATGCTTCCGAGGCCGCGCCCTCACCTCGTGAGCATTCAGATCAAAAGATTTCAAATCTTTGTGCAAACACAATGAAGGAGCCTTTTTGAAAGAACTCCTTAACACTAAAGCCAGGGTGTTCTTTGATATGGGCAAGTCTGGTCTTTTTCGGACCCCTGCAGACTGTCCGAAGGACTTCGACTTTCTTTAGTTTTATGTAGATAAAACTTGAGAGACCCGACAGGGCACAGGACTCTCTCTGGCTCTTGCCCAATAACTTGTGCCATCCCTTGATTCCAAGCTCCTGGCCCAAGGACTAGACGGGTTTCCATTCTTAGGCCACAACGGAAGGTTTAGCGAACACAACGCATTGTGTTCCCTAAAGCCAAAACTTCTGACGATGGCTTAAAACCTCACTAACCCTCTTTGTTGTATCTAGAGTGGTTAGAAAATAGGCCTTTCTGGTCACATGCAATAAGTTAACCGAAAGGAGAGGTTCGAAATGCTTTGACATAAAGAACTTCAGACTACGTCTAAGTTCCATATAGAAAGCTTCGATCTGGACATGCACAGTCAGTCCGTCTATACTAAAGTCAGGTGACCGACCAGGTGACCAGTCAGACGATCAAGGACAGCAAGGCTGTACCCTGAAGACTATAATGCACTATTCTTCGCTGAAGGATGAGTGTCTGGACTGCCTGGGCGATTCAAGCTAAGCAAACCTTGGGGGTGTATCAACTCAACCCAACGTTGTCAGTGAATCAACTCATTAGCAACTCCTGACTCGAGCTTCTGGTGCCAGAAGAAAGGAGCGCAGAGCAAAAAGGCGATTCAGTCCCGAAGGACGAATGCCTGACAGTCCAACCTGGTCTCATGTTACATGATCATCGGGGGTGTATCAACGCAACCGACTTCGTCAACAAGAAACTCAGGGCTACTAAATGTCGCCTGATCTCGCACGAGTGTCTGACTCCGAGAAAACAGGTGAGACAAAAAGTAGATGGTGAGCGAGTTTCGAGATTCCACAGAACTCAAAGATCGTGAAGGGCTTTGTTGTTTGACAGAAACAAATCTCTGAGCCCAAAGGCCGTCAACAACATATTTGCATATTCTTTAATAGTTGTGACTGCCAGCTTATCCCATTCTTCAGACGGTAATCTTATTCCTGTCAACATCTCGATAGTCTGAACGTAGTCAGACTCAGAGCGGAGAGGTTATAGGTACCTTTCGTGTTAGAGGCAACTGACTCTCTCGGAAAAGGTCCTTGGAAAATGAACTATTAAGGACGTGACCTCAGTGAATCCAGGATCTTGAAGGCCAACATGGGGCGATCAGCGTCATTGTCGCTCCCTGTGACGTCTTAAATCATCTTATTACATTTCCAAAGCGTTTGAAAAAAGGGGAAAAGAGACTAAACATCCATCCCCGTTCAATACCATAGGATGGCGTTTAATACTACCGCTCCCGGATCGAGAATAAGGGAGCAGAGAAGAAGCCTCTTCGTCCTCAACATAGCGAAGAGATGAATGAAAGGACGTCCTTAAAGTCTCCACAACTCTCAACATACTTCTAAACAAAGATTCCACTCGGAAGTCAGTAGTTGCTGCCGTCGATCGAGAAGATTCGTATGGACTTTTGCAATCCTGTAACGAACCTCTAGAGGATCGTTACGTTCTATGCCTGTTGTTATAATACGCTCTTTCTCGTAAACTCGAACAGGGACCGAGAGAAGATACTTCTTAAGATATGAGAGAGCTGTGGAATATCCGAGTTGATCTGGACCACTGGTTCCAAAAACTCGTTTCGAGGACTGGAGGGACGACCGAATTGCTTCCACTTCTTTCAGATTATGTTCCAGGACATCTGAAACCCTCTCCAGATGTCCGGCACCTTCTCTCTATCACCTCAGGTGATACTTGATGCACTGAGAGATGTTCAGAATCATTCCTAGATCTTGGATAAAATTTCAGTTTTCCGGTAGGAAAAAACTGTAGAGGTCTGAATTTCAGTCTATTCAGGGAAACAAACTTCTTCAGGAAGGAAATGGTCCCCAGCATGCTCATCCTTTCCCTCACTGAGTATGCTTACTTCCCTAATAAGGCTGCGCTTTGCCTAAGCAGGAGAGCATATAATAGTGCAATGTTGCGGTAGACTCGTAGTCCTATACCGTGCGGTAACGAGCACCGAAAGAAGTAAGAGATATCTCTGTTGAACATAGTAAGGCAAAACGAATGCAATGTTTATTCATTCATGTAAGAAATCCCCTCAATCTTAGGCTAAAGTCCGTGATTGTAGGGCAGAGAAACAGTTAGTCAGTCAAACCCGCAGGAGAGAGAGACGTAACCGCCAGCACAGAGATACGGTTAGTCAGTCAATCCCGCAGGAGAGAGAGACGTAACCTACCATGCATGACAGCGAACGAGCTGCTACTGGCTCGGTTGGAGACTGGAGGACAGTGACAGCAGCTTACTTTCGTCGTCTCTTATCGTTATGCCTGAGTTGCCAGCTACTGTATTCTACGAAGAAATATGTCCGTTATTTTTTGAGCAGAAATTGACTCTCAAGCTGGTATATTTAAGCGAAACAGAAAACGCTAAATATAAGTGCGTTTGTGTCGTCATAACACTACCATACAACGGTAAAAGATAAATCGGAAACTCCTGGAAGGCTGCAGGGAGTAACGATTAAATGTCTTTAAAATAATAGACAATAGACCTCTCGGTTGCCATCCGAAGAGGTAACTACAGCAAGCGTATATGACTTGAACCAACCAGTACTACAGCAAGCGTATATGACTTGAACCAACCAGTAGTAAAATAACGCAAGGCAAAATATGATATTGTTATGATACAATAAAGTTTGTTCATACTTACCTGGCAGACATATCTATAGCTGAATTCGGAAATACAGCTACAAATACAGCTACATACATATCTGACAGGCAAGTTTCATGAACAAATCTTAGAGAATCGAAGCGGACAGCTTAAGCTTCTTATGTTATTGGACATAAGCGTTCATTGACGTAGTCTACAAGTCTATTTCTTGTACGAGTCTGCGATTGATGAATGAGAGCTCTTCCGAATCTTGTCAAAAAGAGCTTATCCGCTTATGCAATATAAAGTTATTGAGATGTTTGTCAATGAGAACTAACCCATTTACGGGACAAAGAGATATTTTGTCAATGAGGGGATACCCACTTACTTGACAAAACGATAGTATATTGTCAATGGGGGAAAGTCACTGAATTGACAAAACGTAATCCAGGAAGTCGAGCATATTATTTTCCGATTCACGTATCAACCGAGGAAGGGGCAAGAATCCTGTTAAGAGACTGGGCTTACGGCAGGTAGGACCCCGATGTTCAACTTCGGCAGCATAGTCCCGAACTAGGAACTAACAAAATCTATCATCTGAAAAGCCCCTTCAGATGGACTAAAAAGCTTGCAACCTAAATTTATTGGCAGTATGGCAAAGGAAGTCCTGTCTTGCGCTTTCCTGAAGAGCGTCCTCTTGATGAGTGCCTTTGCAAGATTCCTACCGAACGTTTTCGAGCATCATGACGCGGAGGACGTCGAGCTTTTACATAACCCATAACTGCCTTATCACAAAGTCTTGACTGCGGTAGAGCAAACGAGATCTTCCCTTGAGCTTTCCTTAACTCCATCCACCTTTGCGAAAAGCAATATAAATTGACAGAGACCTCTTAAATTCACGAAACCCGAGGTCTTGCTGGGTTTCGGAGATGAAGTTGTCTGTTCACTTTAAGATTCCTCCGAAGCACTGCTTACTTCACATTCTTTGCAGGTGAGGTAGAAGGTACCACCGAAGGTAGAGGTAAAAATTCTTTATGCCCAAATCGTAAACAAGAGCTTGAAGAGTTCAACTGAAATGTTCAGCCAGGCGACACACCTGGCGTGTGCTGGCGCGCGCTCGGCGTCCACTGGCGCGCGCGCTCGGTATCCACTGGCGCGCGCTCGGCGTCCACTGGTGCGCGCTTGGCGTGCACCCGCGCGCGCCTGGCGTCCATCCGAGCGTCCCGTCCAAGCCGAGCGTCAAAAGAAGCGTGCAGAAAAGCATCACGCTCCTGACAGGCGTCAAAACAAGCGAGAGAAACTGCCTTCAGGGAAGAGCGAGAGACATCTCGGAGAAAAATCCGACTGCACGAAGCAGTCTCAGGAGAAGGGTTGATCATGTGAGAATACGAGGGGTGAGGGAACGCCTTCTTATTCTCACAGTAACAAAGCTCGGACGTCCGCTCTCAAAAGCATCCTGCTACTATGACTTCTTTTTCGTATTTCCCGGTGGAAAGATGTACACGTGATCAGGCGACGTTCGCCTTCTTACTTCTCACTGAAACGCATAACGAGATAGAGAGAGAGGACGTGAAGCGTCCTCTTCTATAAAGCTTCTATTTAGAGGGCACGAGTCCTTCCGAAAGCTCCAACCCCTGCGGGAGGAGGACGCTTCGGAGGACGAGAAGCAATCCTTCAGGATTCGTGCATGTGCATGCACTTTGGCAGCCTGGGAGTATCTTCAGATTGGTGGGGGTTCCTCGTAACCCTCCTTCGGCTTTCGACTTGCTCTCTCCCTGTGTTCCTGGGAGTCAAGCAGAGGTCCCGGCCTAGAGGCGAAATAAGGCCGATCTGACGCACCCTCCACTACACAAGGGGCACTGTCACTGCACTTAGCTACTTCACTTTTGCTCTCTAAATCAAGCACTTTCGATTCTAAGTTACGAATCAATAGAGTATTAGAGAAAGGGCAATACCCTCTACAGACACTGTTTTAGGGCCCGAAGGCAACACTGCAGGGTTAGGAGTAACAATTACAGAAGTAGCACTCTTCACAACAATGAAGGAGAGCGAGCACCTCTCGCAGACATATTCATAGCCCGTAGGCCCTACTACAGGGTTAGGCAAAATAAAGTCTACAGTCAGGTTAGCAGGTTCACTACCCTGACTTCTGTTTACTGATTAATTATGTACATACGAATCATATGTCTTCCTTACGGAATTAGACAAAGTCTCACACTCCTTACATGACAAATCTCAACAAAGAAGCAAGACCCATACCCCTCGAGCATACCAAGTGCGGATCTACCGAAGCTTTCAGTAGCCACACCCTATCTTTGCAGACAACACCCTCTGAAACTAGCCTAACTAGATTCAGATATCTTATGCAAAAATGAATCAAATTCAAATCAATTTAAGATAGCGTATGCCTAGCCACAAATCCAAGTAAATAAATCAAAAGACAATTAGGATACTTAGCGGCAATTAAGTTTCCAAATTCCTAAGACAGAGGTACTGAAAACAGGTGTTTCCAGCACCGGCGACAGAAAGAGTTATGAATAGAAAATGGGAATGGTTCCTGATACCCGCCTCCCAGCGGCGGGAATGGGTACTAACCACCTGGCCGACCACTGCGTGTGCCGGAAGTTTTTGAAATTCTGTCGGACTTCAGAAAATACAGCTATATATCTGACAGGTAAGTTTCATGAACATTTTGTTTATAGCCGCACGTGGACGTGCGTCTCCGAGCTGGGGTCCGCATGAAGGAAGAAATTGTGGTAGACCTACAACAACCTGCATTTGAACCACCTGCCCAACTTTGAGTTATAATCAAATGTGATGATTTATGGTTATGATAAAGGATTAAAGTATTTTTTTATTATATTCTAATGGATACATTTGTGTAAATATCTTTGTTTCAGAAGTTTCTGTATCAAAGTGTTCAGTTCACACCCAATTCTACGTATCTTAATTTTTGTATTAAATAAAATAAAGTGCAACTTTAATTTCGAAATCAGTAATCCTTCCCTCAGAGTTACTACAAGTTTCTTACGTTGATACGGATCTTCTGTAATTGGTATCAAATTTTGATATTCGAGATATAATGCCCTCGTGAATTAAGTCAAAGGTTTTCGGCGGCATCCGACAATATTAAAAAATACTTGTCTGGACGTTATCGTAACTTATGAAAGAGTTTTGTATACAGGGGGTCCTCGAGTTACGACGTTGATCCGTTCTTAAGATGCGTCGTAACACGATTTTCAGCGTAAGTCGGATTAAAAAATACCACATGATTTAATGTAAATACCTATCAATAACAACGAGAGAACAATTCCTTACCTTTATTAATTTGATTGGCTTGCACACTGGAGAGGAAGCTGCGGTGCTGGAGAGACTGGGGGAGGTTAGTGAAGAGAAAAAGAACCTCCAGAAGATGCTGGAGATGCTGAGGCAGGTGATTCTTGAGGTGAGGCAGAACATACTACTGGAGATGCTGAGGCAGGTGATTCTTGAGGTGAGGCAGAACATACTACTGGAGATGCTGGGGCAGATGAGTCTTTAGGTGAGGCAGAACCTACAGAAGGTGCTGGAGATACTGGGGCAGGTGAGTCTGGGTTAGCAGAACATTCAGAAGGTGCTGGAGATTGTGGGGCAGGCGAGTCTGGATTAGCAGAGGCAGCTGAGGTAGAGGGTACAGGATCTCCTGCAGGCCTCTCTACCTTCTTAAAATACTGCTCCAGGTTATTCTGAACAGAGAGCGACCTCTTTTCATCCAAGATCTCCTTGTAACACTGCATCAAATCCATGACGCCTCTGGAAACCCTAGTGAACCTGTCCAAGTTGGGATCCTGAGCCTCAAAAGTTGACAACGCTTGCTGCAACTCTGCAAAACCTCTTGTCAAGTCCTGCCTTGTGAAAGCCTTAGGCTCTGGGGTGGGTGCTTCTTCTTCTTCCTCTATCATCTGCTTCTCCAGTTGTATCAGGTCCTCAGTAGATAACTCCTCGCCATGAGACTCCAGCAGCTCTGTAACATCATCAACCTCCATCTCCAAATTGATTTCCTTACTCAGGGCAACAACGTTCTTGACAACTAGCTGAACTGTGTCCTCAAACCCATGGAAATCATTCACAAATTGAGGACAAATTTTCTTCCAGACACCATTCATGTTTATTTGCTTAACCTCCTCCCAGGAATTAGCAATGTTCTTTACAGCATCAAGGATGTTGTAGGATTTCCAAAAGTCCTTCAGAGTCAAGTCCTTCTTGGTTTCAGTTGCCTGTAAAGCCATAGCAATTGTCCTTCGTAGGTAGTAGGCCTTGAACGAAGCAATCACTCCTTGGTCCATAGGCTGTAAAAGGGCTGTGGTATTAGGTGGAAGGTAAACCACCTTGACATTAGGGTTGAAGTCTCCCAGCTGGGCAGGGTGTCCAGGGGCATTGTCCAGCACTAGCAACACCTTAAAGGGGATACCCTTGGAGGCGCAATACCGCTCCACACTTGGAACAAAATGGTTTACGAACCAGTCCTCAAACACTGCAAGTGTCACCCATGCCTTCTTGTTGGACTTCCAAATTACTGGTAGTTGACCCTTCCAAATGCCCTTGAGTGCCCTTGGATTTTCAGCCTGATACACCAACAAGGGCTTCAGTTTGAAGTCGCCAGCAGCATTACCCCCAAGAAGTAAAGTTAGCCTCTCCTTGCTGGCTTTATGACCGGGTGCTGACTTCTCCTCCTTGGCGATGTAAGTGCGGTTAGGCATACGTTTCCAAAACAAACCTGTCTCGTCTACGTTAAACACTTGCTGAGCAGAATAACCCCCCTCCTTAATTATCTCAGACAACGCTTTAGGAAATTCACTCGCTGCTTTCTCATCCCCACTAGCAGCTTCACCTTGCACTTTAAGGTTATGGTAATTGGCCCGAGCCTTAAATCGCATAAACCAACCCCTACTAGCCACAAACTCTTCACTTTCACTTCCCTCCCCCTTTTCTTTTTTCAACGCTTCAAACAATCTTTTCACCTTCTCCTGAATCACCATAAGGCTGACTGGGATACGCCGTTGATTTTGGTCTTCCAACCAAAGCACCAATAACCTTTCCATTTCAATTATTAGACCACTGCGCTGCTTAGTTATCACTGTCGCTTTCATAGGAGCAGATCCTTTCACATGTTCAACGATGCGCTCTTTATCTTTGATAATGGTAGCAACGGTCGAACGGCTAAGGCCAAGCGAGCGGCCAATGTTTGTTGGCGTTTCTCCCTTCTCAGATCGCTTTATAATGTCCACTTTAATTTCCATGGTGATGGCCTTTCTTTTCTTCGATGCACTACCATCAGAAGAGTCCGCCTTGCGCTTGGGAGCCATAACAAAGAGCAAAAAGTTACAAAAACGATACAACACGAGGGAGAGAGAGGCAGTGTAAACAACCAAAATGGCGTATGGGCGAGGAATGAGCGTAGCAAAGCGACACTGTCCTCTCCCCCACAAAGCGTATTCTTCCGCCGTGCGCCCGGAACTAGTTCGCGTTTGTTTACGTCGCTTACGACGCTAAACCGCGTAAGACGGAACGACGCAAAATATTATTTTTTATAGTTTTATGGGGGCGCGTTCGTAACCACGAAACATCGTAAGTCGATACCGGCGTAACCCGAGGACCTACTGTATTCTCCACTCTTTCCTCATCTAAAGTTATGTCTTAAGTCTAGATTTCCCTACTGTTCAACGCCTCTAATCTGGTTGACAGCATCGAGTCAGAAGAAAACCTCACGCTCTCCTTTCATAACGGCAAGAACTGCTGAAGTTTGAATTGTCCGTCTTATAACCGTCACTCGTTTGTCTGGTTGGGCCACATGCGCCGAAGATGGACACGCTTGTAGACGGATAGCCGTGTTGGACGCACGCGATGTGCCGCGACGGATGAGCGTGCGTGGCGTCAGGTGCGTTACTGGACTGGACGCGCAAGGAACAAAACATTTTGTTTTTAGCTGCGCGTGGACGTGCGTCTCCGAGCTGGGGTCTGCATGAAGGAAGAAATTGTGGTAGACCTAAAACACCTGCATTTGAACCACCGGCCCAACTTTGAGTTATAATCAAATGTGATGATTTGTGGTTATGATAAAGGATTAAAGAATTTTTTTATTATATTCTAATGGATACATTTATGTAAATATCTTTATTTCAGAAGTTCCTGTATCAAAGTGTTCAGTTCACACACAATTCTACGTATCTTAATTTTTGTATTAAATAAAATAAAGTGCAACTTTAATTTCGAAATCAGTAATCCTTCCCTCAGAGTTACTATAAGTTTCTTACGTTGATACGGATCTTCTGTAATTGGTATCAAATTTTGATATTCGAGATATAATGCCCTCGTGAATTAAGTCAAAGGTTTTCGGCGGCTTCCGACAATATTAAAAAAAAACTTGTCTGGACGCTATCATAACTTATGAAAGAGTTTTGCATATTCTCCACTCTTTCCTCATCTAAAGTTATGTCATAAATCCAGATTTTCCTACTGTTCAACGCCTCTAATTTGGTTGACAGCACCGAGTCAGAGGAAAACCTCGCGCTCTCCCTTCATAACGGCAAGTACTGCTGAAGTTTGAATTGTCCGTCTTATAACCGTCACTTGTTTGTCTGGTTGGGCCACACGCGCAGAAGACGGAGACGCTTGTAGACGGATAGCCGTGTTGGATGCACGCGACGCGCCGCGATGGATTCGGTGGGGCCTTAGCCTTATTATTGAGATGGCCATTTTAAAGTTGTATTTTACTTAAGTGTGTGTGCTAACAGCTAGAATGGGTAAGCATACTTTTAAGCCCGAGTGTGGCTTTGTCTTTTTATATTCTAAACCTTTGTTTCAGAGATCTCCTTTTCCATATGACTTTTTTGATTTATGCCATTTGGGTTTATTTGCAATTTATTTATGTGGGATCCTTTTATTCTGTGTTCTAGATGTTTCTGGTGATGGGAACTTACCTAGAAATGGGAACTTAACTGATATTTCCGTGAATATGGTGTTGGGAGACTATGACATTTCCAGTTGCCTATTTTATGACTAAACTAATGTTAGTTATTGTAGAGAAAGAGGTGGACGGGTTTGGTTCGATCCTTAGAGTTATTGGGATAACGGTAATGAATTATTTGGATTTTGAATTTTGACTTATTCAGTTAAATATTTGTTCTTTGACAATTTGATTTATTTATTTAATCCTTTTATTCTTAAATAAATGTATTTTTGTAGTTCATGAGTCTGATTTAGTTACCTTAGGTAATTATGTGAGATCGGTTGGATTGGTTGAGAGAGAGAGAGAGAGAGAGAGAGAGAGAGAGAGAGAGAGAGAGAGAGAGAGAGAGAGAGAGAGAGAGAGAGTCACCCTAGTGCCTTGCTGCTATAAGGTCATTGCTACCAACATCCTTTTTTGAAGAGGTTTTAACAGATATTTCTTTTTTTTTTGAGACTGTACCGAGGTTATAACCTTTGTTTCATCAGAAGAACATCAGCTTCATCATTCATTACATTTTGTTTAACTCTCGTACTTCTCCAGTTTGTCTGTATTCAGTCAGTATTCAGCCTAATAATTTACCTGTGACCCAGTGCATAAGTCCTTAAAGTAATGTCGGGAGGTTTTATCGTAAATTTACAGTACATTCCTAATGGAATATATTTCAAACAGGACAGGGTGATTTACCATCCATAGTCTTAGTTGATTTTTTAGGAATAAAAAAACAAAGCTTTATTATCCTTTGTTACAGTCAAGGCTCGATATCCGATACCGCGGTAAACAACAGTTACAGATGGCCTCTTAATTTGTAATTTCGGCGTACGTCAGGATTTGACATGTTTATCCACTTTTATTCAGGGGAATGGATTTCCAATGCGAAAATAACCGAAAGACATTCCAGGTTTTAGAATTTTAAGAGGGTGCTCTTCATCCATTTCTCTTTCTAATGTCTTCCAGAGAACGTAGCTCGAGGAAGGCGATGTAAGTAGTATACATTTCATTATTTTACTAGCTTTAGGGGTGACAAGCTCTAAAATGAGCTATCCCGTAGGTTTCTATAGCTTTTTAACAACCTGTGGTAAGGACTAGCTCAAAGAAAGTAGTTGCCTATATCTTTCTATGTCTGTATATACGAGTACAATTATTTCCTTGATGGTTTGTGCTTGAGTTATTTCCGCCAAGACAGATGAATTGGTTTTCCGAACTTTTTGCCAGTGTTTATTCACTTATTTTATGAGGGTTGCTTACTCTCAAGAAATTGGGTTTTTTTTCATATTATTTTTTATGTATATAATCTTTTCACTATTTTTAATAATTTTATTTTATGGACGCGGCCATTAACTTTATGTATAACTGCTTTTACAGCCCTTTAGGCCCCAGTGAAACGAGACGAGTTACACTTTCTGAAGCAGTTAAGGTAAAATTAAGGGCATCATTGTCTTCCTTTAAATAATTGCATATATATTTTACAGACAGCTTGATATAGACATTTACCCCTTTTATTATTTTTCAAGTAACATCTATTAGCCTTTATCATTTTAGGATTATTTAATCCTCTCGGATACTGAAAACGTTACAGATACAGAGAACCTGGCGTCACCTTATAGTTTGATTAGTTCTTGCTAGTAACTATAAGCTACTGCATTTTTGCTGTTACATTTTCCTTTTGCAATGAGAGACCTTGATTTGGGAAGATAAGCCGGTTTCTGGGTCTTCACCCTAACAATACAGAATATTATTATTTGCGTTTGACCTTTCCTTCTGTCAGTAACGCCTTTCTTACCTCTTTGTTTCGGTGAATAATTTTCGCTTACTCAGGGAGTAAGCCTATAAATAGCTTTGTTTGTTGTTGTTGTTGTTCTTGTTGCCAGGGTTGGAAAAGTCTATGGAAGAGCCTAAAATGGTCTGGAAAAGGTGTTTTGCGTTGAGTTAACAATGCAGGAATTTTAAGATAGGATATTTATAATTTATTTTGTTAGAATGAAAATGGAAAAAAATTAATAATGTGTATGTTAAACAGTTCAACAAAGAGATATCTAAGAAAATATAGCATATTTATTTAAATTTTCGTTGGTGAAACAATGGGCTATTCGACCATAGATTTTAGAACGTTATAATTTATTTGGTTTACTGAATTTAGAGGCTATGTTTCTGTTCAATCATTTTGTGTTTCCACCTTATAACTGAGAATATTATGAATGTGTTTAATCAGTGTCCTTTATATTTAGTCTTTGTTGTTAGTGTGAGTAGTACTAAGTATGAGTATTAATTACGAAGACCACTTCACGCTAAGTTAGGAACATAATGTTTACAACTTATGTTTGAAGGAAAAATCTGGTATGCGTCCCGATTAAGTTGGAGGTCGGATCACACCTTGTTCCTTTTTTCCGTGCTTTTTTTAGTTATGATTTTCCAGATTTGGTCAATTTATGAGAATCCTAGTCCTCCTTCCTATTGTATACTGAGGATGATCATACAGTCATCTGGAAGAAGCCTTTGCAGAAAAGTGCCAGTATGTGACAAAGAGAAGGGTATAATTATTCATAGTATCCAGAAGATGAAACCTATTCACATGGAACAAGGCCATGTAGACCATTACTTAAAATTCCAGCTTCCTAGCATATGGGAAGAAAAAACTAAAAGACAGGTAACAAGCAAACTAGTACTTGCATACATAAACCTTAATGTAAATAAGAAAACCTATGGGGCACTACTTTTTGAAGCGTCAGCAGTATTATCACAACCAAGTAGACTGATCGCCAGTTTTACGTTAAAGGAACGATAAACATCTGTCACTAAACAGAGTGACATGATTTCACCTCAACGGGATGTCGTTGCTAATGTTATGCACAGTGAGACACGCATGTCATAACCTGTTTCTTTGGAGCTGACGGGAAATATTCACTACCGACATTATGGAAGCTAATTATGTCTATCAGAATCTCGCACTCGGCATCCACCATGGCTTATAATAATAATTAACAATATATATTTAAAGTTTGGTAAAAAAAAAAAAAACTATAGCTCTAAAGGTAGTGACCCTAAGACATGGTGCAAATTCTAATTAGGATAATTCCGTCGAAAAGATAGAGATCTTAGAAGGATGGTAATTTCTACACTGGAGAATATTTCCATAATGTCAGCTTGGAAGATCTGAAGTTTTGAGAATTCTTAATATATATATATATATATATATATATATATATATATATATATATATTATATAATATATATATATATATATATATATATATCTATATATATAGATATATAATATATGTGTGTGTGTATTGTATATATATGTATATGTATATATATGTATATGTTATATATATACTGTATATATATATATATATATATATATATATATACATATATATATGTGTGTGTGTGTATATAGTATATATATGTATATGTATATATATGTATATATATATTAATATATATAATATATATATGCGTGTATATATATATATATATATATATATATATATATATATATATATATATATATATATATATATATGTGTGTGTGTGTGTGTATATGAAAAACTTGATCACGAAGTATATAAAACGTGATGCTATGTATAAATAAAGGTTTTTGCCACGGAGGAAAAAATGAAAGGCGAGAGAGCCTTTCATTTTTTCCTCCGTGGCGAAAACCTTTATATATATATATATATATATATATATATATATATATATATATATATATATATTAGAAGGATAAGCATGGGATAGAGAGTTTTGGTAAAGAAAATGAAATTATGAAAAGTAAAATGCCACTTTCTCTAAAAGAAAATGATTTAATCAGATGGTTCTACCAGTATTTACTTATGCATCAGAAACTTGGAGCTTTACTAAAGCCTTAGAACATAGGCTAACGAGAGCAAACTAAAGTAGAGGATATTGAAACAACAAGAAAAAGAAATGGACATGGGCTGGACATATAATGAGGATGTCAGATAATAGATAGACAAAAGAATAACAGAATTGGTCCCTAGAGATTGCAAACGATGCAGGGGAAGGAAGAGAAGACGATGGATTGACGAGCTAAAAAAATTTGTGGGTATACTAGACCGGCATAGAAAGACCATAAACAGACGGGTGTGGAAGGACATGTCTGAGGCCTTTGTCCTGCAGTGGGCTAACAACGGCTTATGATGATGGAGTGTATATATTGATTGATTGATTTATTAAAGATTATCTGGCGTCACAACTGCTCATGGTTATTGACGCCGTGTATATATATATATATATATATATATATATATATATATATATATATATATATATATATATATGTTATATACATATATATATATATATATATATATATATATATATATATATAGTATATATATATATATATTGTTACGGACCTCGAGATCTCAGAGACAATGTTACGGTGTCGAAATATCCTGGAAAGGGTCGACACAATGTTACGGCCTCTGAGGGAGGTCCGCTTCAGGTTCGATAAGAAATAAATAAAAAAAAAAATTATCAACACAAACAGTCGAAACTGGGGATATGAATATAGAAAGAAACACTAACACAACAAAGGTTTATTTACAAGCTTACTAACAAAGGTAAATGCAGAATGGTATCTCCTATTTACATAAAAAGATAGAATCTTACACTGCATGTATTAGTCTCTTCGCTTTTGCGAAAGACTGTTTGTTTCTCCTTACGACTGTTATTCGTAAGTATTTCTGGTTCCTTCCGTCTCCTATGTGATATCTTAGTAGAGTGGTTCTTCTTAAACTAAAGGAGATGATTCAAACAGATAAGTTGAAAAAGGTATAACAACTTTATTCTGTAACTCCATAATAAGAGAGACAGTTCGGTCGGGAGACCGATATGTTTGATTGCTGGTAAAGAACTGAACTTTTAGAGCATCACGTCGATAGCGAAACATTAGCTATCTCAGCGATTCATATAAAAACATACGTAGTCCGCCGGCTCGGAAGTTACAAGTTTCCGGCGTAGGTTAACAGGTCAACCGCTTCCCATGGAAGTTGTTGTGCAAAGTTATCAGTAATGCAAAACGATGACATATCTAAACAGATTTAAACCAGGCTACTGCAGACAGCGCATAGCGTAATCTAGATCTGCATTGGTTATGTAGGACCCTCCTAATGCCAATGACCTCAGGTCATGGGTTTTTATTTACAGATTCTGTAATACAAAAATGTATTTATTACATTAGGCTCGGACAGCTACCATTCAAGCCTTGAATAACAAAAGTTACTTTAAACATTGTTTCTTAGGAGCGTGCTCGTAACATATGTTTAGGTATAAACATAACAAGTGATTAAATGCATAAAAAGGTTCTGTTACATACCCTTTTTGACATATACATAAACAAAGATAAATGCATGGAAAATCTAGATCCATGTTTGGTAATAATAATGATTAGGTACCCAAAAATAATAAAAAGGTAAAAATCAAAAGATTAACATGTATACATGATTAATATGATAATAGGTAACCTGATTAAGAATAGTGGTTACTGATAGATTATGGTAATAGGTAACCTGATTAAGAATAGTGGTTACTGATAGATTATAACATGATCATGGATAATTGTTAAAGAGTACTTGTCACTCTTTGTAATAGGTAAATATAATGGTACAATTGTATAATAGTATAACTGTGGCCAGATTAATATATAGGGCTGGTATATTTTATTAGGTGCCCAGAAAAAATACCTTTAGGAGTAGGGTATATTAATGTATATATTGGGCTTAAATATTTTGGATTAGGTGCCCCCGGAGATACCTTAACTGTTCAAATTGCAAAGGCGTGAGTCTTTCTTGTCCTACATTTTTGCCAGCATACAGACCGCTTTTCACACACAACACAATTCCAGACAATTTCCCTAGGCACAAAACGAAATGGCCAGTTTCAGGCGGCCCTAAACTCAAACGACTTGAGTTTAACGGGTACGTCATCTGGACGGGACAATACGTTTCCTTGGAGATCCTTCTGTGTACGCCTCAGCCTACGCCAAGCAAAGATGTTGACGGCGATAACCAATATGGCCGTCACGCTGAACACGGCCAGCAGAATGTAGTATGGGAGAGGTAGTGATGGGATAATTGTAGACGCCCAAGTATAGTTCGCAAAATACGCCTTCTCACGTATTATCGTGTTGACCCCTCTGACGGTGTAGTTTGTAGATGTCCCCGTACAACCATCAGCTGCTACAAAGATTGGGGAATGGGCGGTGGTCCCATCCGGGCATACGACGTGGAAACCGGCTTTGTCGTAACGGATCCAGGAGCCATTATTCATTCTGTAATTGAATTTATTACTGTAAAAGGGATAAAGTTTCCCCAGACAACCTTCGCTTGTATGAGAGAGAGAGCCGTTTAGCACTATGCCTAACTCACATGAATCCGTTGATATAGGATAGAATTCAAAAGAGTCAGCTGTACAAATTTTATTATTCATGGCTTCTGAACAGTGAGTGAGTTTATCTAAGTCTTTAATGACTGTAAATGATTTCCTATCAGAAGAAATCAGAACATGCCCCGTCAAATTGGATATTACTGGACTTGAGTTATTCGTCATGAAAGTAGGAAACGGTGCTATTTTGTATGATTGCCAAGCATCGGAAGAATCAAAAGGTATAGTGATCATAATCCTGTAATTTTCAACGCTGACTGATATTAGGCTATAATAGAACTCTACTTTATGGGCGTCTAATAAAGGAATATAACCTAGTTTCTCCCGTCCGTTTTCCAAAGTTAACGTCAGATCTTTAATAGGCATGAGGTGTGGAGATAACACACCCTTTGTCGCTAACGTAATAGCTTCTACATAATCTTTTGATTTCTCAATAAAATGTGATATTTTCACACGGATATGGTCTATTTTCGAACTATAGTAAGCTAACGTAGCCAGCAAATGTTGAACTTCCATAACCTGATCGATATTATTTGAATGTTCATTTACTAAACTCATTATTTGATTGATTGAAGATAACTGACTGCGAAGTTCAGACAAAGCTAATTCGGTTTTGTGTTGCAAAAACTCAATTCTTTTATTTTGATTATTTATCTTAAGGCGATTTGAAATTCGTAAGCCTAGATTCGCAACAGATCCTAAGATGTTTAGTCCAGCCAGAATAAGCGGGTTGCGGCGTTCGAGATTATTGTGCCGCACAGACCACATCAGCAAGTCACGAGCAAGTTCCTCTGCCTCGGCGGTTTTATTTTGTATGTCATAAGACAACATTTCCGCGACGCTTAGGGTTTGAGCTAGAGGAATCTCTGAGTTAGCATGAAAATTACGTTGGTGCATTTCCTTAAGCGAAATGGCAAACCTCATCAGGTCATTCTTTAAGTTAAGGACGTCATCTTCAGGCAAAAATATGGCCTGCATATCCACTTCTATGACTATATTACTTTTCACTATAAAAATGTCGTCTGTTCTCTCGATAATCGAGCCATGATTAAATTCTATTTCTTTCGTCTTAGCGCACTTTCCATACAACAAAGATGTCTGAACACACAATATCACTCCTAACAATAACAGATTCATTTTTGAAAACCTGCAATGAGTAAAATATATGTAATAACTCGTGTAAAAGAATAGGTTTACATACCAATATGATTAATATATATATATATATACAAATTATTATACAAGTTTCATAAATACAACCATTTTTTCCCTCACTCCATCTACCTTTCTTTAGATTCTGATATGTGCCAATGGAACTATTCTCACATCAGTGGGTTTGGAATACATTTGAACCCTAAATCTATTGGCCGTTAATATTTCTAAAATGTTAAACGGGCCTTCAAACTTAGGTGTCAGTTTATAATTTAAACCTTTACGTACGTATACTTGTATGTATACCTGATCGCCCACGGCATATGTTCTAGTTGGCTTAGCTATTTTATCATGATTTTTTTTCATTATTATTTGTGCTTCTTCTAGATTCTTACGAAGTATATTATATCGACTTATGCTTGCATCCATAACATCCTTTAGAGGATTTGATAAATTAGTTGTAAGCGTTAGTATATGGAAAGGTGTTCTAGCTGGGATACCGTACAGTGCCTCGTGCGGTGTCATTTTAATAGACACATGATACGAGTGATTAAGTGTGCTTAGTACCGCAGGTATGGCAATGTCCCAGTTGGGGTCTGCCCCCCCTAAGGTGACCCTTAAAATGTTTAAAACCTTACGATTTGCCCTTTCCACTAGCCCATTAGACTCTGGGTGATAGATCATGGTATTGATTTTCTTTATGCAAAGGAATTCGCACAAGGAGTTAAGGAAATGATTATTGAACTCCCCTCCCGAGTCTGATATAATGGTGTGTGGAATTCCATGTTTACAAATGTAGCACTCGTAAAACTTTCTAGCGCTCTCGACTGCGGTTTTTGTTTTAAGCGCTATCAGTTCTGTATATCGAGTCAAAGCATCTATGATTACTAGGAGGGGAGGTGCTTATTTCCTCTGTCTGACTCGTAAAATCCGGTTAATAAATCTAAGTGTACTCTTTCAAAGGGTAGATTTGGCACGGGGTAAGCCCCTAGGCTGACAGGTGTCTTCGTGTGCCCTTTGTATTCTTGACAAGTGCGACAATTTGCTATGTGCTTTTTTATATCTGTAAGCATCGTATGCCAATAAAATAAGGATTTGGCTTTCTGTGACATTAGGGAATAACCCGGGTGTCCATGCAGTGGATTTTCATGCAACCATTTTAAGACAGTGGGTATGAGTGAGATAGGTACCACCACCTGGTTGTTATTCAACTGTGGTGTGTTGCGGGTTTTCCTCGTCACGGATCTACACAGGATATTATCTTTGATGATATAATTCTGCTGCTTATACTTTATATATTCCTTTTCCTTCGGATTTCCGTTTAACGCAATGATGATTTTTTCTATTTGCGGATCTTTTCTTTGTTCCGTCTGTAATAGTTCAGCACTCCAGCCCAGATCTTCTGTTCAGATATAGTTTTAACAATGGGCGTGGAGGTTGAGATATCTATTAATTCAGCTAATGGCTCGGTACAAGATGAAGAGGGGTTGCGTGATAATGCGTCAGCAATGATATTTGCTTTCCCAGGAAAATACCCGATCCTCGCGCAAAAGTCCTGGATGATCATGTGCCACCGAGTTCGCTTAGGGCTGTGACTAAAGCCTTTAAAGAAGTCGGTTAAGGGCTTATGATCAGTGAGAACCTTGACGGGATAACCGTATATTATAAATTTAAAATGCACGAGTGAATTAACAATAGCGAGCCCTTCCTTGTCTATTACTGCATATTTACTTTCGGAAGGTCTCAGTTTACGTGAATAAAAAGCTATAGGGAAAAACTGTTTATCATATTGTTGAAGCAATACCCCACCTACTCCTAGGTCTGAGGCGTCTGTTGCTATGAAGAATTCCTTACCGAAGTCAGGAAATTTCAAGATAGGAGAACTACACAGTTCATCTTTCAATTTATCGAACGCCTGTTGATGAATTTCAGACCATATGAAATCTACGCCCTTTTTTATAAGATCAGTTAGGGGAGCGGCTATGATGGAGTAGTTCCTAATGAACCTCCTATAATATCCGCTACACCCTAAAAATTGCTGTATTCCCTTGACGTTAGTAGGTATCGGAAAGTTACGGATAGCCGATACCTTATCATGGACTACTTTAAGACCTTCACTAGAAACCGTGAAACCTAAATAGACTAGTTCTGTTTTAAAAAATTCACACTTACTTATCTTTACCCTTAAATTATGCTGCCTTAGTCTTTGTAGCACTAACTCTAATTTACGTAGATGTTCTTCTAATGTATTGGAAAAGATTACTAGGTCGTCCATGTAGGCATGTAGGATATCTCCTAACAAGTCTCCAAACGCAATGTTTATCATTCTAGTAAAAGTTATGGGAGCACAACGTAAACCAAAAGGCATACGCAAAAATTCATAATGTCCCCTGGCTGTGCTGAAGGCAGTGTATGGGATACTCTCTTGTTCCAACGGAATCTGATGAAATCCTTTTAGTAGGTCCAAGCTGGTGAAATATTTGTTCTGACCTAGTAGAGATAGGATATCATCAGTACATGGTACTTGGAATCGGTCAGGGATTGTTTCTTCATTTAAACGACGAAAATCGACGCATATCCGCCAAGTTCGATCTTTTTTCGGTACTACTATTAACGGAAAATTATAAGGGCTGTTTGATTTCCTAATGACTCCTTCTTTTAGCATTTTACCTACTTCCTCTGTTATCTCATTCTGAAATTTCATAGGAAGTCGGTACGAAGGTACATAGATTACTTTCTGTTTGTCCTTGAGCCTTATTTGATGCTCGATGACATCCGTTTTTCCTAAGGTTCCATCTGTAGTGGAAAAAAACATCATGATATTCAGTTAAAAGATTCAAAAATTTCTGCTGAATTTCTTCTTCTTGAATGTCCTTATTGATTTTGTTCTTTATAGATTGCAAAAGGGATTCATCCGCAACTGATTGAGCGTGATTTATCTCAGCTACGGTAAGAATGCGATGTTTATAAACTTCCGCATCCAAGATATGTTGATTTTTGTAGATTACTAAAGTGGTATTCAAATGATTACAGACTTCGATGTGACATTGTTGTTGTGAGCCGACTGTATAAATGGCTTGTGCGACGGATAATCCGTGTGTTTTCAGAGTTTCGGAAAGGATTAACGTTTCAGATCCTGGCAAGGTTTTCTTTACACGCACTAATATGTTCGAAGTTACGTTCGGCTCGAGAGTTTGTGTGCAAGCTGATATTACGGGTGAGCGAGAGTTCTGTTGGGTTGCATGTATTATTTCTTGGTTCATGAGACAGGTGATTGGTTCTTCAATATAAGTGACTACTCTGTCTGTCTCTTTATTATCTAAAACTGATTTTAGGGTATTAGAAGACTTATAGAATTTTCCTTTGATATACACGCCGTTTTGCAGGTGCTAAGGTAATATTTGAGTGCCCATAGACGGGTATCCGATAATTACTGCGGGATACATATTAATGTTTTGTACAACGATAAAGGTATCGGAAAACGTGCGCTTACCGACCTTGTACTGAACATGAGTTACTCCTACCACATTTAATTCACTATTTCCTATGCCTGCGAGTCTTATTCCGGACTTCTCGATAGGGAAGTTTGAAAAGAGTAAATGATGAGTCCTTAAATCCATGATATTACGTGGACTACCAGAATCAAAGAACAAAGTGAATGACTTATGGTCCAAATTTACTGCATGTAAGGTTGGTCGTAACTCATCTTGACTAATAATTGCATGAATTTGTTGCAAATCTACGGGAACCTGCACAGATTTTTGGATTCGGCCGTGTGTTTCATAGGAAAATCAATTGCCTCACAATGATCTGATAAATGATTAAACTGATTATTTGATACAAAAGATGTTGATATTGATGACCCAACATCGCCCTCTCCCCCCTTGGAGCGAACTACGTGGTATTTGCTTTGTTTAGCACACCTTGAAAATTCGCTTGACCTTGCAAGTTCTGGCTAGACGGCCCAGGAACAGAGGTACCTGAAGCACGATTTGTTTTTTTCTGCTGTTGAGCAGCATTGCCGTTTGCTTGTTTCTTTTTATAGTACTGAGGACCCTTCTTTTTATTTGCACTGGCAACTGGTTGCGTGTTTGTAGGATTCTGCTGTTGATTCCGTGAGTAGCAACGATTATATGAATGAGTGGAACTATTATGTATTGAACAAAAACGCGTCCGACAGTCTGAAATCATGTGACCTGATCGTTTACAGTTATAACAAACCATCCCTGCAACTTGATTATTATTATGTACCACGTTTACTTGTTGTGGCTTATTCTCATTTTTTGCAAAAACTTGAATGAGCGAAGGATCTAGGTCGGTACATTTAGACATGTGTTTTTTGATTTGTTTATACACATCTAATTCCGTACTGCTGGGCTGCAATTTTTTGTCAAAACACCGCACTAAAGCTTCAGGCAACATTGCGGTTATGCTCGTAAGATAAATTAGACGGATAAAATCTTTCACGGCGATTCTGGCACTCGTAACCCACCCGGAGTTACTTAAACTAACTTGATATTCATTTAGCCGGTCGGCAATTAGCGCCGCCCGCTCGACAACATTAAGCTGAGTCATGGAGGCTTGGTTAAGGATATTTCTCAATGCCAATACTACATCTAAAGCCTCTTCACCCCCATACACGGCACGTAATCTGATTTTGAACTCGTCCCATGTAGTCGCCTCTTGGAAAGAAACACCCCTTAGATATGCACTTGCGTCTCCTTTAGCAAAGTCTATGAAGCTTTTGGCCTCCTGTAATTGTACTGCTGGGTCTGTGATGCTTTTTGCATTTAAATGAGCGTCTACAGATGAGATCCATGCCTCGACCTTTTGAGGCAGGAACCCATTGACCCGACCTTGAAAAGGGACAATTGCTGACCTCGCGCTCACGAGAGTCACCACATTGGGGTTGCCAGCCGGAGTAGTTGCCATGTTCACATTTACTTTTTTCTTATCACTTCTATTCCTTGCGGTCCTATCAAAATATCTATAAGAGTACACTCGACCACTACGTAAACGCATATGCAATATACTGTATAAATGTGTTATAGTAATAGGAAAATCCCCCAAAAGATACAGAAATACAGATAATTTGATAAAAATATTATACGGAGAATTCCTGCAAGAAACGATTAGCAACAACGAAGAGAAAAAAAAAAAATCTGCGGGCGAGAACTCGTAGTTGAAGATTGATTCTCTGTAATGAAGGAAGATTAAGATGGCGAACAACTCACCCCAGAATACTGGACGATCAACTCCTGATGAACAACACTTCACTGAGGAAAAAACCTGAATAGATAAAATGGTACTTAGCTCAGGATTATATGCTGAAGGATTGTTGACATGGGATGACGTCACAGTTCCTGTCGTCTTCGCATCGGAAGTCGTGATGACGTCACGGTCTCCTCTCTGGCTCACGTTGCATGAAGAAGTCCAAGATTGATGACGTCACAGCCTCCTTCCTCGCATTGCTTCCTCTTGCCCTACTCTTTGCGTCCTTGCTAGTGATCGCGCGTTGTTTCCTTTGTGTTTCCTTTATGTGTTTTCTTCTTTCTGTTGATGTTCGATGCTGCTCTCGTCCGGTGTTGATTCTCGGAGATAAGTGACAACGGTCACTCAAACGTCGATGTTGATGCTTGTATTCTTCTCGATGAAGGACATATCTTCGTCTTCATAAATTGTTGCGTTGATTGAAGATCCCGTTTCCTCTGTTTAGTATTGATTTTGTAGGTGGAAGTTGGTTATTGTAGTTCTTCGGTCGGCTGATATGGGTCTTGTTAATCTTATTCTTCGTCTAAAGCTGCCACCAATATTAGTCTCTTTGCTTTTGCGAAAGACTGTTTTGTTTCTCCTTACGACTGTCATTCGTAAGTATTTCTGGTTCCTTCCGTCTCCTATGTGATATCTTAGTAGAGTGGTTCTTCTTAAACTAAAGGAGATGATTCAAACAGATAAGTTGAAAAAGGTATAACAACTTTATTCTGTAACTCCATAATAAGAGAGACAGTTCGGTCGGGAGACCGATATGTTTGATTGCTGGTAAGAACTGAACTTTTAGAGCATCACGTCGATAGCGAAACATTAGCTATCTCAGCGATTCATATAAAAACATACGTAGTCCGCCGGCTCAGAAGTTACAAGTTTCCGGCGTAGGTTAACAGGTCAACCGCTTCCCATGGAAGTTGTTGTGCAAAGTTATCAGTAATGCAAAACGATGACATATCTAAACAGATTTAAACCAGGCTACTGCAGACAGCGCATAGCGTAATCTAGATCTGCATTGGTCACGTAGGACCCTCCTAATGCCAATGACCTCAGGTCATGGGTTTTTATTTACAGATTCTGTAATACAAAAATGTATTTATTACACATGAACTGGGGGAACAGCGAGGAAATTAAAATACTTGCTACTCGATTTGGCGATTCGACGCACTGGCTTCATAAATGTAGAGCGGCAATTGCAGTCATCCTCTTGACTCTGTATTGCAGAAAATAGTCTATTCCTGAGGCAGGAAATCCCCCCTTTTCTTCTCCGAAGTCTGCTCAACGTAGAGACAACTCGGTCGTCCACTCCTGAAGACGATTAGACCAATATCCAACCAAACTCTCGAGCAACTTTTCTTCTTGATTGATGCTTCGTCGGTTCCATCGTCTCTAGTTTCTCTCTGACGATCACTGCTGCCGATCTCTCACTGATAATCTGATCGGTGGTTCTTACTAACTGGTGATCTCCCTCTTTTACAATCACTTCCTTCTACGATTACTGTTTGCTCCTACTTCCTCCATCGTATTTATACGGCATCCCGGGGGCGGGGCCTACGGCGAGCGTCACAGACTCCCGAGGTTTCTAGACATTCTTAGATGAATCTAGACGAGGTATTGCATCAGAAAATCGCTGGTTTCTCACGTAATATTGGCGCGTTTTTGCGCTCCACAACACGCCCGACGATTCTAGAACAACCACGAAGATAGGAGCTTCCAACACGGGCGCAAAAGCCTCCTTACTGCCGAACTTCTCGAAAATGCGTTCTCCTTTCCTTTAACTTCTTTTGCTATAAAGCAATTACCATCACACGCCCCCCCAAAAGAGAAAAAAAAATGAAATCAATTGATTTTATTTTTTTTCTAAAGAGAAGCAAGAATTAAACAGCGGGGAAAACAATTCTGTATAAAGCTTTAATCCAGTCAAACACGCACACTTCCCCACTCACACACTCACTCGTGCGATAACAGAAAACGGTTATTAGGCTACTCATTCAGAGAAATCTCTAGAGAGGCTATCAGCTAATACATTATCCTTCTCTCTTACTATTTCCGTTTTCTGAACTCTGATTACAACTTATAAATACTAGAACACCTATTGTGTTTGGCTCAAAACTAATCTTACTCAGTAACACTGTTACACGGGCGGAGGCCACGGCGCGGGGCGTTTATAATTCTGAAGCAAATTTACATTCATTGCCTTTGCTCTACTCTTACCCACATTAATTCTATAAGGTATATTTCCCCTCTTCTCTAAAATTGAAAAAGGTCCGTTGAAATTATGAGATAAAGAGGAACCTTCTTTCTGGACTAGTACTAAAACTTTATCTCTTTCACACAAACTTCTCTCTTTTGCTCGAAGATGAGGGTTTCCTTCAGTTTCCCCTTTACTTCCGTTCGGGTTTTCTTTCGCTAATTGCCAAGCGCTTCCGTTCTCCTCCGCAAGCTGCCAAACATCTCTTAGATTGTTTTTATAATAATCAAGATTAGTTATGCAATCATCTCTACCCTTACTTCTAGACAAAGTTCCGAACATATTTATAAATACATTCTCAAAAGATAAGCCTACTGAAGGAATATTACACAACTGAACTCTAGGAATTACTTGAATCAGTTTCCCTGCAATTTGATATTCAAGACAGCTTAAAACATATCTCTTAAAACATACATAATTTTTCATCTTGGGCCAAAAGTACGCCCTACTAATACACTTGAAAGTTTCATTTACTCCCAAATGTCCTTGCTCATCATATGCTAACTTCAAAATTAATTCATGAAGCTTCCTAGGAACTACTAATTTTCCTGTGATTCCTCCTTTACTACCTGACTTCGGCCGAACATAACGACACAAAACTTCGTCCTTTAAACAAAAAGTTTCCTTACACACATCATCGAGATCATCATCCAGTTCATATTAAAAAATTCGGGTTAGTGTGTCATCCTCTCTCTGCAACTTGACTAGCTCATCCTTATCCAAAGCGTTAGAGCCTAATTCATCACCATAACTAGTACTAGATACTGGCACATTTACTACGTTACTCTCGACAGCTACGCCTTCCGTTCGGCTATTACTGTCTACGATAGAGTTAGGTCTCTCAGCCCCATTCATGCCAAGATCAACCTCGCTACCTCTATCACACTCGTTCGAATCCACGAACTCACACTCGTTCGAATCCACGAACAAATTATGATCGTAGTCTATGTCTGTATCTAAACCCGACCTAGTTACTACCATTTCAGGCACTGGAATATTCCTCACAACAGGATTCACATTCTTGGATAAAGCTAAGTCATTACTGACAATAATGTCAACGCCTTCAACAGGCAAACTGTCCACAACGGCAAGTTTCACTTCTCCTGACACTACCTGACTTTCTAAATTCAACTTCAACAAAGGACAAAGAACACAAGTGTTAGGAAATCCACCTAACATGACTTTCTCTTCCATATTGATTTCTGCCCTATTCGGCACACACACTCTTCGAATCAATGAGACAGCAGCCCCTGTATCTCGAAGTAAGACCACTTCTCTCGAATCTACTCCTCCAAGAGAGGAAACTACTCCTTCCGACAGAAATTCGCCAAAAACTTTCCTAGTTTCTCTCATCACATCATCCCTACTTGACGAAAGGTTAACTAGCGATACTGGTTTCTTACTGTCCTTCTTTTCTAATGCACAATTTCTCGCTAAATGCCCTTTCCCATTACATCGGAAACAAGTTAATTCTGAGCCACTAGATGAAATTCTACTCTTACAAACCTTAGACGTATGACCAGGTTTTCCGCATGTATAACAGGAATACAGTGGACCCCCCGTATTCGCGTTCTCCGGATTCGCGGACTCACACATTCGCGGATTTCTCTCGGGAACGTTTCCCTACATTATTCGCGGAAAATTCGCGCATTCGCGGTATTTTTCTATGAGAAATATCCACAAATCCCTGGTTTTTGTTATCAATTTCATCATAAAATGCACTTTTTGTTATAAAACTATTAAAAAAACCAAGTATGAAAATTTTTAGTGGTTTTTCTTAAGTTTTAACTAACAAAATAGGCTGTTTTTAGCCTTTTTATAGGGGTTCCAAACATTCGCGGATTTCTAACTATTCACGGGGGGTCTGGTACGCATCCCCTGCGAATACGGGGGGACCACTGTAGTCACTTTTACTCGCATTGCTATTACTAGGACTGAAACCTTTACTGCTTTGTATTCTACCAGACGAAGGATCATTTCGTTTCTTACCAACACTCAAATTATGAGTTAGAGTATATTCGTCAGCTAGCCTAGTTGCTCCTGCAAAAGATACTTCTCGCCTATCCTCTAGTTTAATCTCAGGGGATACGTTATCATTGAAGTTTTCTAACAACACTAAGTTCTTCAAACTATCAAAATCCTCAACTTTAGCAGAAGTTAACCAATCAAAAAACAGCCTTTCTAACTTCTTATCGTATTCTACATACGCAATATTTTCATCCTTTCTCAAATTTCTAAATTTCTTACGGTACGCCTCCGGTACTAGCCTATACACGCTAAGAACGGTTTCTTTCACGATATCGTAATTATCACATTCCTCCTTAGACATGCAACTATACACAGTAAGTGCCCTACCACTCAAAACTGACTGCAAATATAAAGTCCACGTTTCTTTAGGAAAACCTACTCGTTCCATTAACTTCTCAAAACACATAAAATATGTCGTAACATCTTCCTCATTGAACTTTGGTACTAATTTCAGCACTGCACTCATACCTTACGTATTAGCTTCGTTTTCGTTCTCGCCTGACCGACTGTTACGAGTGCTTTCCCTTAACCGGGCAATTTCCAACTCTTGCATACGTTCTTTCTCTCTCTCTTCCTGCTGCATTACCAAAATTTCTCTCTCTTCCTGCATTTTCATTGCTTCTCTCGCTTGCTGCACTTCCCTCTCAGCTGCTCTTTCCTCTCTCTCAGCCGCTCTTTCCTCTCTCTCAGCCGCTCTCTCATCTCTCTCATACTTTTCTCTCTCTTTCTTCTCAACATACTCACGGAGATCATTCCCCTCTAGACCTAGGAGCTTACCTGACTCAATAAACTCTTTCACCTTCTCACTCATTCTGATTATTTCTATATCCTCCCTGTTTCAAACTGTTAAACTGTTGATAGCCTAGGCAAGGTCGCCACAAATGTTACGGGACCCCGAGATCTCAGAGACAATGTTACGGTGTCGAAATATCCTGGAAAGGGTCGACACAATGTTACGGCCTCTGAGGGAGGTCCGCTTCAGGTTCGATAAGAAATAAATAAAAAAAGAAATTATCAACACAAACAGTCGAAACTGGGGATATGAATATAGAAAGAAACACTAACACAACAAGGTTTATTTACAAGCTTACTAACAAAGGTAAATGCAGAATGGTATCTCCTATTTACATAAAAAGATAGAATCTTACACTGCATGAACTGGGGGAACAGCGAGGCAATTAAAATACTTGCTACTCGATTTGGCGATTCGACGCGCTGGCTTCATAAATGTAGAGCGGCAATTGCAGTCATCCTCTTGACTCCGTATTGCAGAAAATAGTCTATTCGTGAGGCAGGAAATCCCCCCTTTTCTTCTCCGAAGTCTGCTCAACGTAGAGACAACTCGGTCGTCCACTCCTGAAGACGATTAGACCAATATCCAACCAAACTCTCGAGCAACTTTTCTTCTTGATTGATGCTTCGTTGGTTCCTTCGTCTCTAGTTTCTCTCTGATGATCACTGCTGCCGATCTCTCACTGATAATCTGATCGGTGGCTCTTACTAACTGGTGATCTCCTCTTTTACAATCTCTTCCTTCTACGATCACTGTTTGCTCCTACTTCCTCCGTCGTATTTATACGGCATCCCGGGGGCGGGGCCTACGGCGAGCGTCACAGACTCCCGAGGTTTCTAGACATTCTTAGATGAATCTAGACGAGGTATTGCATCAGAAAATCGCTGGTTTCTCACGTAATATTGGCGCGTTTTTGCGCTCCACAACACGCCCGACGATTCTAGAACAAACCACGAAGATAGGAGCTTCCAACACGGGCGCAAAAGCCTCCTTACTGCCGAACTTCTCGAAAATGCGTTCTCCTTTCCTTTAACTTCTCTTGCCTATAAGCAATTACCAATCACCAACACAACACAACATACACACACACCACACACACACACACACACACACACACACACACACATATATATATATATATATATATATATATATATATGTTCAGGATTTTAAGCCAGAACCAAGGAAAGGTAAAACCTCTTTATAGCCAGATTCATTCATCCTTGTGGAAGCTTCCATTCTCTCTAAAACTCTCTTTGGCTGCTCTGGATTTACTCTTCACAAAGGGCCTTGTATGAGGGCGGAGCCTACCCAGGCGAGATTTTAAAAGAGCGGGGCCACAGCAGCTCTCTCTCAGAACTCTCTCAGAACCTCTCACTTCCTCAGACTCTCTCAAGCCCTGCAGACTCCACTTCACCCCTTCTGCTCCCCTGCCTCTTCTGGGGGATCCCACAAGTGTTCTTATACCTCCATAGTGCACAGAAAGATCAGGAGATAAGAAGACTACCAAACCCTGGATTTCCAGGTACTGTGAGATGTAATTTCCAGTGCGGTCAGGGAATCATTTTGCCTCTTGTCTGTATTTCATTTCCACTCCTCCTAGGCAACTTTCCCCCTTCTTTGTTCAGGTTCTCACTCCCCTAATTTTGGTTCAGTGCTGTGATTAATTCCTTTGTGATGCTAGTAAGCATCCCCTAGTTAATTCAAGCAACATAATAGTCCTTTCTGTGTAAACTCCCATTCATTTCATGCCCCTTGAGTGGGTTGTAATATTTTTTGCTGAGAGCAAGTAGTGTATAACGTTCCCTACATGTTCCTCGCCTTAGTACTGATGCTAGAATGCAATTTCTTTGCAGACAAACACTGTGCCTGATTGTGGAAGAAATTGGGAACCCTTTTGAATAAGGCTTGCATTGAAATAACCCGTTTGCGCAAATTTTGATCTGTGTCTGGTTCATTTCCCAGCCACGTGTTTCCGGTGGGTCGACAATCAACCACCATATTTAAATGCCTCCTTTTTCAGTAATATTGACCTTCTGCTGTAGATTTTTTTTGTTTGTGGATAACTCATCCCTCCAGTCAAGGCCGTTTGTAAGAGTGTTAGACTACATTTTCAAGGAGGAAACGAGCAGGTCATAACAATATATATATATATATATTGTTAGGTTAGGTAGGAGTGTTTATATATCTATATATATATATATATATATATATATATATATATATATATATATATATATATATATTAAACACTCCTACCTAACCAGCAGAATTTAGTAATGGGTTTGAAGTTCAGTGAAAAATTTATGATTCGAAGATTACAGCCAACTTTGTGCGGTAATCAATCAGTCAATAAACAGAGTTATCTATAGAAAAAGAATTAAGGAGAAAAGTATGGTGCGAAACCAGCTAACCATTAGTCTTCCTTATGCTGGACAGGAGCCTCACGCCCTATCGGCCACACCACTTTCTGATGAATGTTATGATCCGTTCCAGATCTCTCTGTCTGGGAAAGCAGCAGCATCATTCTTGTTTGGGAAGAGCAAATAAATGCAGTTAGATTGATGTTATAAACATTATGAAGCTTTTGTATTTAGTAATTCTTTATGGGCTTCTCGGTTGACGAAGTTATGGATTTCCCTATTTTATTGCTTTAGTAAGAAATTACAGCATTAATTTGGTCCCGTTTCATAAGCTAAGATGATTTCGTTATTCAAAACGAAATTATATATATATATATATATATATATATATATATATATATATATATATATATATATATATATATATATATATATATATATATATATAGTGTGTGTGTGTGTGTTTGTCTGCCGTGCGCGCGCTTTCCTGCGTTTGTAGTTTTCAGATGAGAATAAGAACTTTTTAAAAGGAAATACTTTTAAATTTTCTTGTTTTGTTTATTGTTTTTTGTTGTTGATTATGTTCATGTATTGTTTTTTCTCTGATATCATATATCATTGTTGGTACCCGTTTTTCTGCGGTATCATTGTTCTGACTTCGTTAGGACATGAATTTTTAATGAAGAACTTAGGATCGTTGTGGTTTGAAAATTAAAAAAAGGCAAATAGTGTCTGTTGTCTGTAATTGCAAATTTTTGCCGTTATCAACTTTAAAGTGGCGATTCTTCTCAGTTTTTTTTTCTGCTCATTGATTCCTTCATTCATTTTCGTAGCTTTTCATGGTTTTGTTCTCATTTCTGTTCGTCAATGAGTGGCGCAATCCTTATCGTGGGGAAAAAGAATGATACTTTGCTAGTTAACGAGAAGTGAGAAGTCTAATGCGATTGATATAGAATTAGCAGAATGTTTACAATAAATGGTACTAGAAACCAAACAACTCGCGAATTTACGATTTATTTATGTATATATGTATCTATATATTTATATTTATATTTATATATGTATATATATACCATATACATACATATACCGTATATATTCTTATATATCTACATATTTCCATATATAGATTATATGTAATATATATAGATATATATAGATACTATATATATATATTACACATACATACATACATACATACATACATAACATACATACATACATACATATATATATTATTATATATATATATATTTATATATATATATAGATATATACCATATATTACATTACATATACCGTAATA
>NC_061092.1:44548350-44563350 GCF_015104395.2 Macrobrachium nipponense | reverse complement strand
GGGAAAGTTAAGTATATCTTAGTTTAACCAGACCACTGAGCTGATTAACAGCTCTCCTAGGGCTGGCCCGAAGGATTTGATATTTTTACGTGGCTAGGAACCATTTGGTTACCTAGCAACGGGACCTACAGCTTATTGTGGGATCCGAACCACATTATATCGAGAAATGAATTTCTATCACCAGAAATAAATTCTGCGTTGGCTGAGTGAAGAATCGAACCTCGGACCACCGGATTCGTAGCCAAGCGCAAAAACTACTCGTCCAACGAGGAACTTATCTTTTAGGGAGTTCTCAAAGAGTGATTGGATGACGAGCTATTGTATTCGTTATGACTTGAAAGGAAATTTTGAAGGTGCGAATAGTATGTCAAGCGAGATGAGGTTAACCTGATTTATTTTGACACTAAGCTGATTTATGGTGACATTAAGGTGTTGTTCTCATGGCGGGCGAGCGACTGGGAGTGTTTATGATTTATTTGACAGCGAGATGAATCAAGCTAATTTCCCTGGCATACTATCTGTGCCGCTTCTATCTGAAGGTAAAAACAGCCCTGGGAAAATCACCTGATTTTCCTAACTGCAAAATATCCGACTATTTCGTTTCTTTTACTTTAAACGTACTTTCTTTGAATAAAACTGGAAATTGGCGAAAATTGCAAGCATCATGAAGTGACGCATGTGACAGTATATAACTAATATACACTCATATTGTCTTGCCAGTATTTCGAGATGAAACCACCTTTGATTTAAACCCAATTTATAAGAAACTTCTTAGCTCATAATTTCTTTAATTTGACGTAAACACTCTTGGAAAGGTCTTTCGGCCACTAGCTGCCACTTGAGGAAAAAGAACTTAATTGCATCCTGGCACTTGGCAAGTGTCTTTTTTTTTTCTTTTTTACTTCATTGCACTCAACTTCTTGAACGACGCAAACACTTGAGGGAAATAGCAGTGGAAATGATTATCACATCATACGAGATTTTGTATTTCATTAAGGAAAATAAGAATTATAAACTGAACTAAAAAAAATAATGATTTTTGAGTTTCTCAATTTCAAATAGATTTATTTAATGTATGTCATCTTTCTTAAGCCTTCAAGAGTGTTTTCTTCATTTGAACTATTTTCATAACAAATATATTCATTTATGCACCATGATATGAGAGAGAGAGAGAGAGAGAGAGACCTTACCTTACAGACCTTACATCTTGTTCGGTTTGCCCCAGGTCCCTCAGTGTGAGGCACCTCTAATGTCTACCAGAGAGTTGCTAGTGCATCTTCCGGTATATTTTGCATCTTTCAATCTTGGATAGCCTGGGATGCAGCTTAGATATTTGTCGAGCTTATTCTTAATTAAACACATCTACGCTCACTCCTGATATATTCCTCAGATGAGCTGGCAACGCATTGAATAGACGCTGCATTGTCGATGCTGGTGCGTAGTGGATTAATGTCCTGTGTGCTTTCTGTATTTTTCCTGGTATTGTTTTGGGCACTATTAATCTACTCCTGCTTACTCTTTCTGATATTTTTAGCTCCATGATGTTTTCGGCAATTTCTTCTATCTGTTTCCATGCCTGAATTATCATGTAGCGTTCTCTTCTCCTTTCTAGACTATATAATTTTAAGGATTGTAGTCTTTCCCAGTAGTCAAGATCCTTAACTTCTTCTATTCTAGCTGTAAAGGATCTTTGTACACTCTCTATTTTTGCAATATCCTTTTGATAGTGTGGGTACCATATCATATTGCAATATTCAAGTGGACTATGAACATATATTTTATAAAGCATAATCATGTGTTCAGTTTTTCTTGATTTGAAGTACCGTAACTACATTCCCAATTTTGCTTTACATTTTGCCAATAGAATTGCTATTTGATCATTGCATAACATGTTCCTATTCAACATCACACCAAGGTCTTTAACTGCTTCCTTATTTGTGATTGTCTTATTATTAGGTCCCCTATATGCATATAGCTTTCCTTCTCTGTCTCCATAATTTATTGATTCAAATTTATCGGAGTTAAATACCATCCTATTTACCTCTGCCCAATCATATACTCTGTTAAGGTCTCTTTGTAGTGCGTTCCTATCTTCATCACAAGTAATTTTTCTACTTATTCTTGTGTCATCGGCGAAACTACTCACTACCGAGTCCTTAACATTAATGTCTATGTCTGCAATCATAATAACAAACAGTAATGCAGCTAACACCGTACCTTGTGGAACACCGGATATTACCTTAGCTTCATCCGATTTCTCATCGTTTGCAATAACTATCTGTTTTCTGTTGTGTAAAAATTTTTTTAACCATCTTCCTACTTTATCCACTATATTATGCTTTCTAATTTTCTTCGCTAGTATATTATGATCTACCTTGTCAAAAGCTTTTGCAAAGTCTAGATAAACCACATCTGTTTCATTTCTACTTTTCATATTTTTGTATATGTTCTCACAGTGTACTTTTTCCGGGTACAAAACCATGATGTCCTATATTAAACAAATTATTTTTTATTAAATGTTTCATAATTTTTTTCTTCATTACCCTTTCATACACTTTCATAATATGTGATGTTAGACTCACAGGCTTATAATTACTTGCCTCTAGTCTTGATCCACTTTTGAAAGTAGGGGTAATATATGCTAATTTGTGCTCATCATAAATCTTGCCTGTATCTACACTTTGTCTTAATAATATTGCAAGTGGCTTTGCGATAGAATGAACTACTTTCTTTAACAAAATAGCAGGGACACCATCAGGCCCTGCTGCAGCTTCATTTTTAATTTCAATAATAGCCTGTACAATATCAGCTTCATTAATATCTATGTCTGCTAAATATTCACTATTTTCATCCCTTACTTCTATATCATTATCTTCATTATCAATTCTAGGGGTGAATTCTCTCTTATATCGTTCTGCCAATATGTTGCATATTTCCTTTTTTTCATTCATTAATCTTCCGTTTTCCTCTTCTTCTTCTTCCTCTTCCTCTTTTTCTTCATCCTCAACTATTTGTACATTAAGTCTTGATTTAATAACATTGTCTATCCACGATAGACATGTTGAGCAAAATATTCTGGTATCCTTACTCGTATTTTCCATTACTTCAGCACACTGAGGATGCGTTGGAATGTTGCATGCAGAACATTTTCTGATCAGGTTTTGTGGATTGACTATGCTATACCACACCTTACACAGTTTGCATGCTTTTGGCATTCTTTTTCTTATTGTATCAATTAGTATATTCACAATGTTCACCTTATTCATTTTCTTTGTCGGAATATGTTGATTGATGTAAATTTTCTTTATGAGTCTCTTGACCACTTGGATTTTATTTGGAACTTCTTCAATTATTTTCAAGATGTTTTCTGTTGATTTGCTCCAGTTTGAATTATCATATCCTTCTAATATGTCTATGAATGCTTTTGTATCCTTTTGATTAGGGCTGTTGTTGATTTCATAGATGAGAAATGCCAGCTCCCTTCCTGCTACCTCATCATATTGCGAATCTGCTAGACACGCAAGATTTCGCCATTTCTTTCCACAGTTGGAACTTACTGCCATCTTGATCTGATTTACAATACTTCACTTGATAAACTAACTTAGTAGACGCTTTATCCTACTATTTTCACACTAATCTTATCACCGACAGTTCACGAACACTTCTAGATATTTTTCAATTTCTAGACATATGTTAAATGCGTGAGATCTGTTGATTAATCAGACTGTGCGTGGGTACATCTCATCCCCAAGCAAATGGGGCCCCCCCCCCCACTTGAGTAGGAGGGAGGGAGAGAGAGGAGAAGAGGAAGGAGGGAGTTTTTATTTTAGGTTTAAAAAATTTTATGGGGGAAAGGGGGGCAAACAAAAAAAAAAAAAATAAAAATATTCCAAAAAGTTGGGGCAATTAAAAAAAAAAAAAAAAACAAAAACTAATTATCTGGGAGGGCAAAAATTCTTCAAGTGGCATGTGCACAGAAAGAGAGAGAGAGAGGAGAGAGAGAGAGATAGAGAGAGACGAGTTTTATAGTTAAATGGATGTGAAGCCAAATATCAAGTGATCAACTATTATCTGAGCATCAGTGGCTGTGCACAGAAGGAGAGAGAGAGAGAGAGAGAGAGAGAGAGAGAGAGAGAGAGAGAGACCAGGTCGGCCTTGTATTAGCCTAGGTCACTTTTTCACTGTAAGACAGACTGAGATCTCCTAAACTGAGAGAAAGAGTTTGACTTGCCAAATTTGCGTTGCAGCAGTGGAGGTCACCTAGAGTGTGTGTGTGTGTGTGTGTGTGTGTGTTAGAGAGAGAGAGAGAGAGAGAGAGAGAGAGATTATTATAAGAAAAAAATTCCTCCGCCATCCAGCGCTGAAGTCAATTCAATTTGGCTAGAGTGACGCTATCGGTCCCTCCCAGTAAAGAAGAAAAAATTCGATTATTCCATCATCATTCTATCATCACAACAAAGAGATAATACGACGGGCCACCCGAGATAGGCCATAGCATAAGGGATAAAGAAGAAGAAGAAAAAGAGGGAAGAATGAAGCAAGAAAATGATGTTTCACGGGTCGTGGCCCGCCGAAGATATTCAGGGGAGAGCATTTCTTAGCTGATGTTGAGAACAAAGATCAAAGATTATGGTTTTACGATGGCGTCCTATACGTGTTATTTTTTTTTTCTTTATAAAAATTCTTAAAATTTAAGGACCCGTTCAGTACAAAATTATTTCGAAGGGGAAAGATCCTGGAAAATGAGAAATTTTTCCAGATAGGGACTATATATATATATATATATATATATATATATATATATATATATATATATATATATATATATATTTTACTTTTAATTTTGGAATGAGGTGTCTGTCTAATGAAAAGTCGTAGAAATAATCTATCGTCTTGCTAAACTTTTGTTGCAATGAAGATGACATTCAGTATAATGTATTTTTCTTACGAGATGTCTTTTTTTTATTATTATAATAATAATAATCTAAATAATAATAATAATCATAATAATAATAATAATAATAATAATTAATATAATAAAAGAAACCTCATAATCACATGAGTTAATAAAATAAAATGGAAAAGTAAATCCACAATAATATGTCTGATCTTGTATTTTAAATAACAAGATCAGACATATTATTGTGGATTTACTTTTCCAATAATAATAATAATAATAATAATAATAATAATAATAATAATAATAATAAAATAATAAATCAGAAAACCAGGAAACAAATGACAATACACAAAGCACTACACCCAAGAGCAAATACGGACAGACTATACATAACACGAAAGGAAGGAGGGAGAGGACTACTAAGTATAGAGGACTGCGTCAACATCGAAAACAGAGCACTGGGGCAATATCTGAAAACCAGTGAAGACGAGTGGCTAAAGAGTGCATGGGAAGAAGGACTAATAAAAGTAGACGAAGACCCAGAAATATACAGAGAAAGACAGAAATATACAGAGAAAGACAGAAAGAACAGAGGACTGGCACAACAAACCAATGCACGGACAATACATGAGACAGACTAAAGAACTAGCCAGCGATGACAATTGGCAATGGCTACAGAGGGGAGAGCTCAAGAAGGAAACTGAAGGAATGATAACAGCGGCACAAGATCAGGCCCTAAGAACCAGATATGTTCAAAGTACGATAGACGGAAATAACATCTCTCCCATATGTAGGAAGTGCAATACGAAAAATGAAACCATAAACCACATAGCAAGTGAATGCCCGGCACTCGCACAGAACCAGTACAAAAAGAGGCATGATTCAGTGGCAAAAGCCCTCCACTGGAGCCTGTGCAAGAAACATCAGCTACCTTGCAGTAATAAGTGGTACGAGCACCAACCTGAGGGAGTGATAGAAAACGATCAGGCAAAGATCCTCTGGGACTATGGTATCAGAACGGATAGGGTGATACGTGCAAACAGACCAGACGGGACGTTGATTGACAAAGTCAAGAAGAAAGTATCACTCATTGATGTCGCAATACCATGGGACACCAGAGTTGAAGAGAAAGAGAGGGAAAAAATGGATAAGTATCAAGATCTGAAAATAGAAATAAGAAGGATATGGGATATGCCAGTGGAAATTGTACCCATAATCATAGGAGCACTAGGCACGATCCCAAGATCCCTGAAAAGGAATCTAGAAAAACTAGAGGCTGAAGTAGCTCCAGGACTCATGCAGAAGAGTGTGATCCTAGAAACGGCACACATAGTAAGAAAAGTGATGGACTCCTAAGGAGGCAGGATGCAACCCGGAACCCCACACTATAAATACCACCCAGTCGAATTGAAGGACTGTGATAGAGCAAAAAAAAAAAAAATAATAATAATAATAATAATGATGATGTTAATAAAAGTAGAAAAATGCAGCCTGTTCCACTGATGATGTAATGTTAACAGAGATTGTAAAATAATCTATCAATATATTACTCGATGATACTGAAACTAGGTGTATTATCCGGTCTAAGTTTGATTTTGTATATTAACACAAGCAGAGAGTCCTATATCTTTTAAAAGTCGAAGGACTCTAATAAAGTTGAAAGAATACGCCGCCATGGAGATTAAAAGGCCTGCCATTGATAAGAAAAAAGAATATATAATAAAATGTAATTCCAGCTACCAGGACCCTCAGTTCGACTGACCCCTTTTCTTGTTCAAAACTGAAACACACACACACACACACACACACACACACACACACACACACACACACACACACACCTAATAGGCTGTGAACCAGACATTCCTCCAGGGATGCATGTTTCAAAGGAAAGCCTTTTAACACCGAACCATAGGCCTAATTATATGAATTCTCCAGAGTTATAAAACATGTATTGGATATATAGAAATTTGTAATGAATATTTTTTTTGGGCCAAGTGGTAATTTGCAGTTTCATGAATCAATTTGAAAATTGATTTAGATATTGTGCCTCGGGGTAATGGATGGATCAGCTGTAAAGGATTGTTTAGCAATTGTGTGAAAAAATGCGCTTCTGTTGATCAGTGAATCCGATTCGTAAACAAAACATCAAGAGTAAATGAATAAATAAACATAAGAATTGGACATAATTAAAATGAGGAATAGGCATTGAGCATTTGTTTTTTTTATCCTTTTTAAATATATATATATATATATATATATATATATATATGTATAGTATATATATATATATATATATACTATATATATATATATATGTGTGTGTGTGTGTGTGTGTGTGTGTGTGAGTGTGTATGTGTGTGCATGCGTATGTGTGTGTTCGCGTGCGTGTGTGTGTGTGCGCGCATGTTTGCATGTGGTATGTTCGATTATTTATCATTCCTCCCCTATATATATTTATATGTATGTATAAATCAGTATTGATAATTTTGTTTTATCGTCCTTTTTAACTGTTGTATGTGTGTGTGTCTTTGTTTGTTTGTTTAGCATTCCTCCGTTTTTCTCAACAGGTTGAATCCTGTGCCGCATTTAAAACAAACCCCGCACGAACTTTGTTGTTTACTTCTACTTGCACACACTCAATTTCCTTGATATTTAGGCTCTTCCTTTTCACTGACTTCTTCATATCATCTATCCATAACTTTCTAATTCTTCCTCTTCTCCTTTTTACTAACACTTCCAGATTGTACACACTTGCCATCAACCTAACGTCCTCTCTTCACCAACATGATCGACTCATCTGAAAACACTGTGAAGCATCGTGTTGCTTAATGTTAATCTTTTTCCCATTAAACTTTCCTCACATTTTACACTTTCATTTCATATGCCAAGTGCACCACACAGAGAGCTTGAGCCTTTTTTATTTCATTCGTATTTCACACCTGCACTTGACTTCTATAAAAGCGATTTGGCTCAGCTGTCACTTTATACAATCCTTGGTTCCCAGAGACATTCGAAGTATTCCCAGTCCTTTGTATCCACCACCTACTTTGTTTCATATATTATGTGACTCACTTTTTTTTTCTTTTACTATGTTCCATTATATAAATTTACCCTAGCATCAACTGTACAAATCAGCCGCCTTCCATTTTTCCATAATCTATATTTAACATTCATTGCTTCCTTTACCTTCGTCTTCATTTCAGTCAACTTTCGCCTCTTGCAATCACTTTTTAGTGTATAATATGCAAACAACAGCTATGCCCAACTACATTTACAATCCATTTTCATATCCTTCAACCTTTTACTTAAATCTGCTGTACTTCTTTTGATTTCTCTGTCCATAGATATATAGAACACCTGCGTCGCCTTATACACCAAATCAGTCACCCGTCACATGCTTTGCTTCCCTCATAACAACCAATAATTGCTATCAACAAGAAAAATTAACCCCAATACTGCCTATTTGCTTATTCCTCAGTTTTTCTACATGTTACGCATACACATGATTTGTACCAACAGGCAGAAAAATATTACTGTGAAATTACGTAGTGGTCACATAAAAACGTAAAATTTTTTCGAGCTATTAATCACCTAAAATTCGATAGCCAATTTCCTTTGAGGAAAATTGGTAATCGATGCAAATGTAATCGGCAGGTGTGCTGATCTTCATTATAATGAGGCTGAGACCGAAAAACGTAAGAAGCAGGAAGCCTTGAAAATGTTGTAAACATTTCCTTCTACTAGCTAATGTTTCAAATTATATGATCTTTTTCCTTATGAGCATTTTCTTTAGTTAATTTCTCTAGGTCATTAATGCCCTATCACTGGTATTTACATAATTGTATATATTTGTGTATATATAATAGATAAACGTACACACACGCATATATATATATATATATATATATATATATATATATATATATATATATATATATATATATATATATCAGGTGTTTGGAACTTAGAGCCCCCCCCCAACAGAACAAATGGAAAGTTATGAAGTTTTCTGCTGTAGCCCATCTCAAGTTTCTATTAAGGTATTTTTCATTTTACATTTCTTGTATTTTCAGACTGAGTGACGGAGTTAGATACAGCCATGGCTAACGAATTGGAGGAAATCAGATGAATTGACCGAATCCAGGCTATAAACTTCAAAGAGGCCAGGGATGCTGGCGCATCCTTCATTTCACGTTCCTGGATAGCTAAATACATTAAGAGAGATGAATCCTTTGTTAAGAGAAATTGGAACAAAATCGATATGAGAATCTTGGAAGGACTGGAGTCCTTTCTCAAGAGTCAAAAAGACATTATAGCCGAGGCAGTGGGTAGGGCAAGAAAGTCTTTGCGTAAATTGGTGATTGAACCAGAAACAAAAAGGGGAAAGAAGAAAAGTTATAGTGCTGTAAATCGTGAGTTGAAAAAATCTGGTATCAAGCCATTTCATGTTATCAGCAAGCCCAACATCACTCAGCAACAAAGAGAAGACCGTGCATGGTTTTGTGGTTTATTCCTTAAAGATTGAGATGAAGCTGACTGTCTCCATGTCGCCACATCAGATGAATCCTTCATTTACACAGTCAGGAAGCCAAATCATAAAAATGACATCATTTGGGCTGCAAAGTTGGATGATATCAGCGATGGCGTGTGCTATCGCCAAGTTGTGAAATTTCCTGAATGTTTTGGAATTATTCTCTGTTTCACAGCCAAACGGTTAATGTGGATCGTCAAAGATAAAGGACATCCATGGAATGGCGAATACTTCAGAGAAACTGTGCTTACTGGTGGAGTATTTCCTTTCTTCATAGATCCTGAAAATGTGTTTTCTGTTGAAAAAGTCACATTTTTGCATGATAAGGCACCGTATTTCAAGGCTCTAAAGACACAGGGGCTGCTTCGAAACAGTGGTATCAATTTCTTCTCGTCAAGTGAATTTGCAGGTAGTTCCCCTGACCTTAAATGTGTGTGAAAATATTGATAGTATCTTAAAGGATCATGTCGAAGCGTGCACAGTGAACTATGATGGTATACCAAGCCTCGACGACCTGTGAAGAGAGGTGACCGAAGTGCTTAGGGAAATGGAGTTTGAGTGTCAGCTTTTTTGCGATTTGCTGAAAACATACCCCTCAAGAATGTAGGCTGTGGTACAGGCAGATGGAGGCCACAAAATAGTAACTACTCAGAGAGAAACTTAAATAAATACCTGTTCTGAATTACTTTTGTTTTTGTCCACATCAATTTTAGTTTATGCTGTAGAGGGGGGTGGGACTTTAATTTCGAAACACCCTGTATATATATATATATATATATATATATATATATATATATATATATATATATATATAATATATATTTGTGTGTATGTGTTTGTACATTTGCATATTAGATATATATATGAATAATTATCACATCACAGTCATTTATATAAATCATTCGAGCTACAAATGTTGTTTAATATCTAATTCGCTCTACCTCGGAATTGATATATTTTCATATATGTACCGAAGGGGAATTTTTAGTTGATAATAATTTCGTCCCATCATGGGATCGAACCACCGTCCAACGGACAGGAACGAAATCAGGACCGACAGTGACGTTAGCAATTCGGCTAGCAAGTGAGGTTATAAGTTTATATCGATTCTGACCTTACAAATCACCGTCGAACTCGGTTTTTTCGTAATTAGAATCGATATGAAACCTCCTCTATCATGTTAGCCAATTCGAAAGTTTGACGCACATAGCCATATTATGAATAATTATCGCATCACCATGATTTATATAAATCATTCGAGCTACAAATGTCCTTTAATATCTAATTCGCTCTACCTCGGAATTGATATATTTTCATACATGTACCGAAGGGGAATTTTTCGTTGATAATAATTTCGACTCCTTATGGGATCGAACTACCGTCCAACAAATGTATACAAATGTAAATATATATTATGTAAATATCAGCGATGCTACTGCATAATGCCGTCTGTGTCATTATGTGATGCACTGTAAAAGACACTAAAGGCTGTGTACAACGGCCCTTCAGCCCTTAGAAGATGACCCACATTTTCGCCTTGCTTTAATCGTCATCCCAGTCTTTTCTTCCATCTTGTTGTCCAGGTCTCTTAATATTTCTTTGTTGCGCAACTGTGGTGGTTTTCGCTTAATTTCAGTTTCCGAACCTCGTATTTCATGTCCTTTATTTTCTGGATATGTTAATCTAGTTGTCCAAGTACTCCGTCTCCTTCTTTTTACTGATTTATTAGCTGAATGGCTGAGGGTTCCCCCGATCTTGATTTTAGGCCTGAAATTCACGATTCATTCAAATCCCGCCTTCCACATCTGGACTCGATCCTAGATATGGTATTTGCGTGTTAGAAGCTCTGTATACAGGTGTTTTTCTCATACGGTATTGCTCTTGTTTTTTGGTTTTTGGGGATTATAATTTGATAAAATAGGACGCGTTTTTAGTCAATACGTTTTTTATCAGTTGTTCCTTTTAGATGACTGGTACTCACTACAAAAATGTCGTTTGTTTTAACAAGTAATCTGATTTCCACTCGTACCATTTTCCACATTACACTTGCTAAAGCTAATCATAATTACAAAGTATAATAAAAATAATAAAAGAATAGATATGTGATTGCTAGATTATTGGGTTTTTCCATGAATATAATTTTAATTTCGTGATGGTGCAAAAGTCTAAGTCACTCAAGATGAGATCAAGAAGGAAGCACAGTCTAATAAGGTCAAGATCTGTCACCCAAGAATGGAGAAAAGGCAGTATTATTTACTGTGAAAACATGAAACTTGACCCTGTGGGGGAAAGACAATAACTGAACTTTGTTTTGCTTGGGAGGTCGTAGAACTTTATTTCATCCCTTTGTCATTTATTTATTTCGCTGCATGTAAATGGATTTCCTATTTCCTCTCTTATTTCATTCATGTGTGTAAAACGTTTATAATCTCCTGTTTCTCTCGTATTCTTCACTGATTTTTATTTAAGTTTTCTTTATATCTTTTGAGTTTTTATCCCTTGCTTATTTTTATATTTTATTACTTGATCATCATTTATATCTTTTTTTATTATTTGCTTTATATTTTGCGTTTTTTTTCCTAATATTAGTCAAACGATATTCATTCGGCATTCTGCAAGTCGTGTCTTTTACAATAGTCTATTTTCTGTTATTGATTTTTATTTAAAAATTTGCTGTACTTAATTGAGTTATAAACATGGCAGTATATTGATTCTCTATTATTTTCCACAATTTTGTCTTTTTTATAGATTTTTCTTTGTTCTTCAATTTGGTCTTTCTCTCATTCAAAGGAAAAAAAAACCCCAGATGCATCATTACAACGCATTTCACGACAGAGTGAATAAATGTCGGTAAATATTTGGAGAATGGATAGGCCTACGTTGAAAATTTGCTCTCCAATCAAAGGAAATTTTCCGATCTCCTGCACCCAAATTAAACGTGAGAGATTCAACAAAGGTCTGGGAGCGCATAATTAAATATTGACTTGAGACGCAAATATTACGTCTACGTCGACTCAGATCTTTGAGTCGTACCTACTATTCTTAGTCTCTTTTCATTTGTTTTTGACGAAGAGGGTAAATCAGTACTCGAATATACTTTTGCAGCTTAGCGTGCATTACCTCTAATGAAACTTTTCTCAACCCTTGTATTGCGTTGACGTGTCCATGAAAATGTTGACTTCAAACTCGTGCATGGTTTTATTACTTTAAATGTATTCACTCAAACTATATCACTTCTGTGAAGCTACTTTAATATGTTGTCGGAGCAGTGAAAACTTAAACTTTAAACACTTCAAGTCTACTCTGTTTACTGCAGGTCTTTTAAACGCTTGAAATTATTACATTTACTGAAGGTTCTCCCCCAGCATTACAGATTAAGATATTAATTCAGAGATCTCACATAATTTGTACAATTTTAAAATGCATTGGTAATCTATAAAGTTTGCATTATATACCGAAAAATTATCGTTGTAACGAATGCCCATAGAAAAGTTGAAGTTACGGTAAAGGTCGGTAAACATTACTGTAGATGAGGAAGGATTTAACCTACTTTCCTGAAAGTGATGAGTATGAGTGGCGAAGGATAACCTTAAACGACACCGGATGATCCTGTTAGATTTCTCGGGGGACATCATAGGATTTCGAAAGATTCTTCCGGTGTCGTCGTAGGATTCTGGAAAAAACACACTTGAAAGGAGAGAGGAATATTGTGAAGGGAGGAGAAATATCTTGAAAGAGGGAGGGATGATTACGATAAGGATATGTGGCATAGCAGAAGAAATTTGGGGGATTACAAGAAGGAATTTTGTAGGTGTTTAGTAAAGGAAGATTGAATATTTTGGGAGCATATCGTAAGAGGAGGATGGTGTTGATTGGGTGATGTTCAAAAGAAGTATTATCTTGATATTTTCAGGAAGCTTCTTATATCTAAGGATTTCTGTAAGGGACATCAAATAATCCTGAATACAGCTTGAGTGGAAATATAATTTTATTGGAGGACTAATTTTCTCTATTGTATTTATAATTAGGATAATGACTCTAAAGCCTCTTTCAAGTTTTTGTAGATGGATATCTGTACAAATCAGAGAGAAATTGTTAAGAGTGAAGAGAAACAAGTAATATGATGGGTGCAATTCTTAAAGTTGATTTCCTGATGATCTTGTTCCTGCAAGTATGGGTTCCTCAAACTATTTCTTTCACTGATAAATCTCGTCTGTTTTTTTTTTTTTTTTTTTTTTTTTTTTTGGGGGGGGGGTGGGCGGGTGTTTCTTTTACCTTTCAAGTGACTTCTTCCTGTTTCCACAAATATACTTTAGTTTTTAATCTGATTCTTATTTTTTATGGCACTTTCTTGTCTCTCCATTTTTATGTCTATCTATTTTTAACACTCAAATTTCAGCCTTAAGTGCGTTATCATTATGAACTGCTATGCAAAGTGTTTTGTTTACGGTGAAACTGCTTGGAAGTGAGGTTACTTTTTTTTCTTTTAAATTGCTGATTGTAATACATGCATTCATAGGGATAATCTTTGGCTTTGGCTTCTCGGTTCTTTTTGGTGAAGGCCGATGAGAAAGAAAACTGAAACTCCCTGTCAAGTAGAAAAGCTAGTAATAGTTGGTTAGTCTTATGTCAGTTTTTGCTGTCAATTAATGTCTACCGTATGGAAATAGGATAAGAATCAGGTGGGTTTCAGCCCGCCGGTATGCTGGCTAGCGTCGTGGCATGCTCAGATGTCGCGGGTTCGCGCCTCCCACAGGGCTATGAAAAATCGCAGGCTCTGTATCATGATCAGTTACTGCTGTAGTGTAGGGTCTGCGGTGAGATGATGAAATAAAAATTCTTTGGAAGCTTGAATTTCAAGTCAGTGTGCTTCCTCCATGTGAATAAGTTTCATCTGCTGAAATAATAATAAGATAGTAGCCAGGAACAGGCTCTACTTTCTTTCCTTGTGTTCATTTCTTATATGGACTTCCTTTGCCAGTCATATTTCTCAACCCAAATTTACGTTAATTTCTCTCTCTCTCTCTCTCTCTCTCTCTCTCTCTCTCTCTCTCTCTCTCTCTCTCTCTCTCCTAACCAAATAGGGGACATGATGTCTAGAAACTGAAGATGTAATGCACTCCTCGAACAGTGTCGACACGGAATATTTTTTTGACAAAATTGATGGTTGTTGCCAAGCAGTTGTTGCATTGCATTAATATATATATATATATTATTATATATATATATATTATATATAAATACACATACATATATGTATATATATATATTATATATATATATATATTATATGTATATATGTATGTACCTAGTATACATATATATACATATATGTATACATATAATACATATATATATACATATATGTGATATATATATTATATATCTATATATATATATTATTACACATACGTATATATATATAATATATATATATACATGTGTGTATTATATATATATATATATATATATATATAATATATATATATATATATATATAACATATACATATACATATATGGTAGGAAATGTTAAAGGTGAAAAATGAAGAGATATGATCACAGAG
>NC_061092.1:44505850-44543350 GCF_015104395.2 Macrobrachium nipponense | reverse complement strand
TCTCAAGTGATAATGTCTGCTGAAGTTATTTGGGAACAAATAATTGAACTCTATCCTTCATCAATTAAGAATATGTTTCTGACGTAAAGTGTTTTAATTAATATTAACTCTCTACCTTAGTTCTGCAACTGTCTTTAAAGTTTCCGATTTTGGCCCATCTTTGTCTCTGCAATATTCTCTTGACCAAGTAGCCCGAACACATTGCGTTCAAGGACCATTTCTCACATTCACTCAAATATCTAAAAGAACATTGGATGCAAATGGATAAATGATGTTAGGAATGAGTACGGTCCTCGGTCGATAGCGCTTATTGAATCTAGGGGAGAAAAAAAGAGAGGCAAACCTGAATGACACAAGGGATGGAAGTCGTTATTGTAATTTTATGAATGATTGTAGAAGTGACAGTTATGAGGTTTGAATGTGACACAAACGGTTAAAGAATGGAAAGATATCAGCAGTTGATGGAAATACAAGTTAGGTTCTACAGTACTTTGGTGAAAGTGTTATTGATTGATTATCCATGGTATAAGCTAGGGATGAATAAGGGGAAAATAATATATATATATAATATTAATATATATATATATTAGTATATATATATATTATAATATATATCTATATATATATTATATATAGATATATATATATATATATATGTATATATATATATATCTATATATATTATATATATACTATAGATATATATATATATATATATATATATATATATATATATATATATATATATATATATTATATGAATACATGGGAATGTGTTCGAGTGAGAGTCCTGAGCATTAACAATTCGGGCACAAAAAGATTATAAAAGTAGTTTGAACCTGAGTAAAATTCACTGGTATGTTAGGTCTTAGTCACCTGCCGGGGAAAAACTTGGGTACATAAGTACTCTGGTTCCCACTCCTTTTGTGACCTTGGTGCCCGAATTGCTAATGCCCTGGACTCTCACTCGAAAGACCGGGGTTCGGTCCCGCGGTGAGTCAGAAATTTATATACTACACACACACACACACCACACACATATATATATATATATTATTATAGAGAGAGAGAGAGAGAGAGAGAGCTTCACTGCTCTTTATCATACTTTATAGATAAAGACTGATACATGCTTTTTTCCCATTCCATCCTTTTTACTGATCTAAGGTCCACCAACAGGGGGGGGGGGGGGGGGGGGGGGGGGACTGAAGTGGCATCTGAAGTCCAATGTTTTATTTATACTAAAAAAAATGACTTAGTCACACTTATACATTTCAGTCTGCGTTCTAGAACACCCAATTTTGTTTGTGTTGTTTTTTCGGTTTCAGGTACTGGTATCTGAAATCTATATTTATATATTATCTAAATGGCATTGCACCCTATCATTTGGTGTTTTATATTACTACTTTAATTCACTTTGACAGTGTTGACCTTTTTAGTTACTTCTTCTGGTCCATTGATTTTTAGCAACCGCTTTCTTATTTAGCTCACAATCCTAACTTTTCTGTTATTGTTCTATTATCTATATTTTCGGTCTTATATTTTTAATGTAGTACTTTTCATGTATGTTAACTCCCAAAATTTGGAGCCACAGTTTATTTTTGTTTTTAATGTTCATGGTCCTTGATTTATGAGATGCTGTTTCATTTTAATCTTTGTTTACGTTCTTTAATTTTTCACTTATTGTGTATTTTACTTATTATCACAATCTAGAGCGTTTGAGTGACTTATTTTTTATTTTATCTGCGTTCCCTTTTCTGAACCTTTGAATGATAGCTATTTATGTTCATAGTCCCTAACTTTAGAGTAGCTGTTTTGCTCATTACGTCTTCATTTGTATTTACATAACCATTGCAGTTATCCTTAAATGTATATTCTGAAGCACATATCCCACTGAAACGTTTCCCTTATCTAGTCTCTGTACCCATTACTGCCGAATGACAGAAAATATGAATGATAAAAGAATGGCAGTATTATTCACCCTCGATCTCTTTTTATGTCAAATCTATGAAAATATTAAGAAGGCGAAAATGGTCAGTGGGGAAGGAAGACTGTAAAATATCCGCAGTGGACATCTATTGACCACGAACCCCAACCGCACACATTATAAGTAAGTTGAAATGTTTGTTTGACTTCCGCTAAGATGTGCTTCATATCGATTTCCATATCGAAGTTCGTAACTTTAAGTTCTTTTTGTCATCGATTTTGAATTTCTTTGCTTTGGGTTTTCATTTCGAGGATCTTAACTTAAAGTTTCATTTTGACGTATAGTCCGAAGTTATTAAACACAGTTTCGTTTTCACTCTTATTATTTGTGTTGGGGAGTGGGGGCGGGGGCACGGGTTATCTGCCCTCAAGGTGTTTCCAAGCTTTGGAACCACACAACTTCCATTCAGTCAGTCAGTCAGTCAGTTCAGGCTCTCGATCTCTCTGGTTGTTCTTTTGTTTTAATCAAGACCCTGCGTTGCTGATCTCCTTTGCCTCAGCCTTTGACAGATTTTTGAACAGGGCATCACTACGTTTTGGGGCAAGAATTGAAATAAGGCTTTATCTCAATTAGAGGTAATGTCGGGTATTTTTTTTTATCTTTCATACGATAATTATTATGTCGATGTACTTGTAAGTATGTATATGTTATTCTCATGGGATTTTTTAACATTTATTCATATGTTATTTTCATACATATTTTCGACATTTCTCACCTGTTGTCTCTATTCTTTGCGATTTGTTGTCATTTCCTTCTGGGTACTTGTATGATTAATAATATTATAATTATCCTGGATCGTGTATATAGAGACGACTCCACGCCCCCATTAAACTTCCCTGAGCATGCCCTCCGAAAACTCCTTGAAATTTGTACAAAAAGGCCCTTTCTCCACCCACAGAGGACATATGTACACACAGAAAGACGGAGTAGCGATGGGTTCTCCCTCGGAGTACTTTTTCGCGAACTTCTACATGGGTGCTGTGGAACGTCGGGTATTCGCCAACATCGAGAAGCCGTCTATGTACGTCCGGTATATTGACGACACTTTCATCAGCGCCAGCACGGTGGAAGAAATAGAGCGCCTGCGACAAGCCTTCCACGACCACAGCAGACTCAACTTCACCATCGAACATTGCCGTGACCGTCGCCTCCCCATTCCTTGACGTCCTCGCGGGCAACAAGAGGAGCGCTTCGTCAACACAGGTGTATACGAAAACCCACGAACCTGGGCATGTGCCTGAACGGCGAGAGCGAGTGTCCAGAGAGATACAAGCGCACTGCGATCAGCGCCTTCATCAGGAGAGCTCTCTCACACTGCTCTTCGTGGAAGGACACGCACACTGAATTAGAACGTGTTGCCCAAGTTTTAATTAACAACGGGTATTCCAACCGGGACATCACTAAATGCATTCGCAGAAACATCGATAAGTGGTATCAGCAGGAGCCTCGTCCCGCCGCCCTTGAAGACGTCACTCTCTTTTACAAGGGAGTATTTCATAAGAAATACAAAGAGGACGAGCGAGCCCTTCGTACCATCATAGAAAGGAACGTCTCCCCCCACGGACCCTGCAAAAAAGTGAAACTAATAATTTACTACAAGAGCAAGAAGACCAGTGGCCTGATTATGAAAAACAATCCAGCCCCCGTGTTGCAGGACCCTCTCAAGAAAACTAACGTTGTCTACCAGTACAAATGCCCTGTCCGGGAATGCCCCGGCGCTTACATTGGTATGACGACTATGCGATTTTCGAAGAGGATATCCTGCCACGCTCAGGAAGGCGCCATCCATAATCATGCCAAAAACGTCCACAATACCAGGATAATTAGGAATGACATTATTCCTAATATCAGAATTATCGATAAGGCAGCAGACCACCGTCGCCTCCGCCTCTTGGAGGCCCTACACATCGGGAAGGAGAGAGACCCAGCCTCAACACCACCCAAGAGACTTCACTCCTCCCGACGGTGGCACGAAGCGCGCCGCCCGCCAGCACCATAGAGCCGATCGAACGGGCCAATCAGGTGCCCCCGTCTATCGGCAATGACCTTCCCAATACTACGCTCCCAGTCTCCAGCGTCCGCACGAGAAGAGCAGTGCGAGCTTCCACCTCTGCAAGACGGCTTGACTCAGGGACTTAATCCTCTGTTCAGCCAATGAATAATAATAATAATAATAATAATAATAATAATCCTATTTTTCAAAAATTGCCTTACTTGAAATTGTTTAAAATATTTTATTTTCTGAAGTTCTTTAGAAGGAAAGGTTTTTCCAAGTTCCCAGCTATGCACTGAATCCTTTAGCGTAACAGCATTAAAAATGAAACTAAAGCACCGATTGAGAAACTTCAGGAAGTTTTAAAAACTGTAAAAAGTCTTCTCAAATGACACCACGATCCCAGATCCTGATCTACTGCAGCAGAAGCACAGGGAAAAGGACCTTGATTGAATAAGTCATCAAACCGAAGAGAGTAACAAAATCAGGCCAATCAGTCTAAAGATCACCAACTGGATCGATTACAAAGAGGACGAAGACGAAGAAGTGTGTGCTTGTTAAACCGCACCCCATGACTCACCTCCTTCCCCCCCCTCCCCTTCCCCTTCCTACCGCCTCCCTTCCCCCTCTACCAACACATCCACCATCGGATCCGGCCCATTGATTCCCTCCCTATCCACTCTATTCACCAGATTACCCTCCCTAGAGAGGACCATTAGAGCCTCTACCTCGTTAGGTTGAGGGACACTATCTCATCTGGATTTGGCATCTGTGAGAAGGAAGGAGACGCACACACACACAAACCGTTCATTGAGGGGTCACCCTCTTCGGGTGGGGTCGCTCTGCCAAAGGAGGAAATGATAAAAGGGAGAAATTATTTGAGACTTGGTTGTATCCCCATTTGGAGGGGGACGTATAAAGTATAGAAAGTGAGGAGACTTTATCGAGTTGATTGACAGGGAAGAAGGACGGGAGAGGGAGGGAGAATAATTACTTAGACAGTGTACTTTATTTTGCGGGATCAGTTCACAAACGCGAGCCTGTCAAGACAGGGAGAGGAACTAGAACTTGATCTGTGTACTGCTTTTTTGGGACTCTGAAGGTAGTACAGCATCCCGTGCAAATTGACAGAAAATTCAGATGGTTCAGCACGGTCCCTTCCTCCTCTTACCAGCAGTTCGAAAAGAGTACAAACATCAAAGCTGTTGTAACGAACACTTGTCGGTTTTGCTTCTTGGTTTTATTTCAGAAAGGTTTCGAAAACTTTCGGTTGTGGTTCATCTATTGATCCGATTTCAGTTTCTTTTCCTCTAGTCTTCTGTAATTTCCTTTGTTGCGCTTTCTTCGCTTCTTATTTTTATGCCTTGCAATATTTGTGTATCGTCTTCTTTGCTTCTTTCTCCCAGCTTCTCTTTGTTCCTGTTATTTGTTTTATTTTCTATTTTATCTCTTGCAAATTTCTCTCGAATTCCTTTATTGTTTTATATTTATCTTCGTTCTCCTTGATCTTTCTTTTTCACCTTTCAATCCCCGGTGCCTTTCTCTCCTTTTTCTTCGTATCCACCTTCTCGGATTTCTCTCATGTGTTCTTTTAATCTTTAATGAAATTTATCGGTAAATCTTGTTGAGTTTCCTTTTCATACCCTTTCATGTCTTCCCAGTAATTTCTCTTTTATTTTGATTTCAGTGTAATTTTATAAACATTCATTATTGGTGGGGTCTTGTTTTTTTTGTAGTTTGTTCTAAAATGATAAGTTGTTGCAAGTGAATAAAAGTTCTTACCGTGGAAGTGAAGAGTGTAGGTAAATGGTGTAGTTGGTGATTGTAAGAATTATTGGGACACAACATTACTTAGTACAACAGGGAGGGTGTATGGTACGGTTTAAATTGAGAAAGTATTACAGAAGGGAAGATCACTTTGTGTTGAGACTAGCAAGACGATGCCTACTTATGATCGAATGGACAGAGAAGCATTGTAGTGTTTACAGGATGTCTACTGAAAAGAATAAGTTACAGATAGCGATTAAAATTTGACGAAGGAAGGAAATCGTGTAGAGAGTGACTGGATTATGTAAAAGTGGGTCTGAGAGAAAAGTATGTTTTTTTTTCTATTATTGCTCATTGGAAAGTCAGATTAAGCTTGCTTGCTGTAAGTTCAAAGTTGTGTGATAAGACCATGAATTGGGTATTGAGAGGTTGATGTTTAACTTAAGCAAATGGATACTGTGACCGTAACACCCAGACTAGGCCAATAGTTCACTCACACATTTTGTATCTCACGCGTGGTTATAAACTGATAGATATGTTACTGTATAAAAGTAAAATTATGGTGATAAAACATAAAACCATGGTTGGTTGTGGTAAGCAGGTCGGCTACCTACCCACCGAATTGGGGGGTTGTGTCATTTATGTGAAAGAGAGAGAGAGAGAGAGAGAAGAGAGAGGAGAGCGAGAGAGAGAGGGGAGGGTTGCATTTTTTTCACGAATTTTAATTAAGTAATATATTTTGTTGCAAATTGTGAGAACAAGGCAGATAATTGCCTCTTGCATTAAGTTTCAGTTTAAAGCATAATGTTTGTTATTTATTAACAGTTATGTGGTATTGACAAGGTTAGGCAAGGAAGCTTATGAAGTTGCCCTTGGGCACGCTTAGATTTTTTTACTTGCTCTCATCCGGATTTCGCCTAAATCTGACAGGCTCTTGGCCCTATTAATCCGGATAATCTAGAGATTACATATATATATATATATATATATATATATATATATATATATCATATAGTATATTAATATATATATTATATATATATATATCTATATATATATCTATTATATATATATATCCAGGATAATCGAGGGATTACTTTACTATATATATATATATATATATATATTATATATAATATATATATATATATATATATGTATATATATATATGAATTTTTATCACATCACCATGATTCATACACATGCTACAAATGTCCTTTAATATCAAATTCGCTCTACCTCGCAATGAATATATTTTCATATATGTTAAACCAAAGGGGAAGTTTTTAGTTGATGATAATTTCGTCATCTCGTGGATTCGAACTAGCGCAGAAGAGACATCAGGACTTTAATGACGTTTTTACGAGTCGGCCACGAGATGACGAAATTATCATCAACTAAAAACTTCCCCTTGGTTAACATATATGAAAATATATTCATTGCGAGGTAGAGCGAATTTGATATTAAAGGACATTTGTAGCATGTGTATGAATCATGGTGATGTGATAAAAAATTCATATATATATATACATATATATATATTATATATATATATATATATTTTATTCTATATATATATATATAAATAAAAAAAAAAAAAAAGTAATCCCTCGATTATCCGGATTAATAGGGCCAAGAGCCTGTCAGATAGGGGCAAGTAAGAATATATATATATATATATATATATATATATATATATATATATATATAGTACGTACATTTGCAATGACAGGTTTTAATATTTAATTTTCTTTTTAGAAAGGCATCAAGAGGTTTTTATACCATATAAGTTTGCTTATGTCATTTCTAAATTGTTTACAGTCATCATGTTCCAGGTTTATACACAACACTGTAGGTTTGTCTATGTAAGGTTTTTTCTTCTTTATCACAAAGTCATTATCGTGTGGGTTTTCACACTACGCCAATGGTTGCCTTTGCAAATTTATTTTTACAAAGGCGTTAACTTACACGGTTTTACTCAACACCAGGTGTTGCTCCAGTAAATTGTTTTTTTATATAGAGATTAACTGGAGGCCAGAGGTTGTCATTGTAATTCTTAATATGCAAAAGTACTGAATTACAAGTTTTAAAGCCATGGTAGAGGTTGCTTTTGTAAGTTTTTTGTTCTTACAAAAGCATTAAATTACACGCGTTTTAGGCCGTGCTAGAGGTTCCTTTGTAAATTTTATTTCTTACAAATGCACACTGCTTACAACGGCATTAACACTGAGTTTCACGCTGCCCCAATGTTCTTCCAAAAGCATTAACGTTTGGGATTTTACACCTCGCCAGTGGCTGCTTTTTCAGATATATATTTTTTTAACAAAGGAATGAACTTACTCGGTTTTATGCCGCGGCAAAGGTTGCTTTTGAAAATTTTTTAATTTTTATGCTTTTTTTTTTTTTTTTTACACTGTGACAGAGGTTGCCTTTGTAGTTTTTTTTTTTCTCTTTTGACAAAAGCATTAGCTTACAGGGTTTTTTGGTCGTACCAGAGGTTGTATTTGCAAGTTCTTTTTTACAGAGGCATTAACTTACTGGGCTTTACACCACGCTAGAAGTTAAATATTTTCTTATTTTTTTCTATATAATGATAATAACTTCCGGGGTTTTATTGCCGTACCAGAGGTAGTCTTTGCAAGTTTCTCTTTTACACAGACATTAACTTACAATGTTTTACTCTGAGCAAGAATTTGCCTCTAAGTTTTAAGACTTTTTTTCTTACAAAGGACATTAACATTTGTGGTTTTACGTCACATCAGAGGTTGCCTTTGTAAATTTCTTTTTTATAGAGGCCTTAATTTACTGGGTTTCATAGCATGCCAGAAGTTTGCCTTTACAAGTTTCTTTTTTACAGAATCATCAACTTACGAGGTTTTACGCATTCTGTAACTCTGTAATTTGAATTTTTTTTTATACTGCGCCATTTTTCTTATAGAGCAGGGGTATTCAACCTGGGGTACGCGCTGCCCATGGCACTCGAATGAATGTTAGATGACGACTTTCAGTGTGCTTTAGCAAAAACTGCTTCTCAGCCAACTCGGATAGTTAATGAAAAGTTTCAGCCATTTCATCAACTACCTTTCCTTAAAAATATACTGCATAGCCACAGGTAAATAGATGCTATAAAAAATTGTGATAAATATTTTTTATATATTTTATGGAATTCTTTATGTTTACAATATTTTTGAATTGGTTTGGTTTTCACGTTATACAAAGCAAAGGGGGTACATTACTGACATTACAAATACTCGGAAGGGTACGTGGGGAGGAGAAGGTTTGAAACACCTATTATATAGAGGGATTAACTTACGGGGATTGTCTCTGAAAATTATTCCATAGTTTTTTCTTACAAAACCATTAAATTACAGGGTTTTACACTGAGCCAGATGTTGCCTTGGTAAGTACATTTTTCACTTATGGGGTTTTATGCCGTTCCAGAGGTTACCTCTGTAAATTTTTGAATTATTTTTTTCATGCAATGCCCTTAATTTTTAGGTTTTATGCCATGCCAAAGGTTGTCTTTGCAAATTGTTTTTTAAAGAGGCATAAAGTTATGGGGGCTTACACCACGCCAGAGATATCCTGGTAATAGGACGAAAAGTACTTATCATCTCATTGTCTCACTCTTGCCTTCAAGGCTGTAACTTTATTTACACACACTAACACACACACACACACACACACACACACACACACACACACACATATATATATATATATATATATCATATATATACATACACATACATACATACATACATACATACACACACACACACACACACACACACACATATGTATATATATATATATATATATATATCACACAGAGAGAGAATAAGCATGCTTATAAAAAATAGCTACCGATAAGATAGCAATATTGTATATAATCCATACCTTGTATGGATTGTAGTTTATTTTACTTAGTTAAGTGGAGTAAAGAATTAAATACCAGATTAAAATAATACAAATACTCAGTAAGGATAAATCAGACTTATAATGCCCCATTTTTGTATCTAAGTGAAAATTCCCACAGAATAAATTTTACGCAAAGAATTGTGATATTACGAGGTAATGAAACTATTTCCTGGAACTTGTTGGAAGCCGTTGTGATTCAGTTGACCCTGAGAAGAACCTAAATTTAAGCCAAGGATTACTTTCTTTTGACCCTGTGATAAAACATATATTCTAGAAGGATTCGAAAGGCAGAATGAAAAGTATTACCAATGGGTAGATATCGATGTTAATCCGTTGACCGTTTTGTGACCTCCCAACATTTTTTGTATTCCCTTAGGACTTATACCCACCGCATATATACGCACTTGTTGCTGTGACATCCAGTCCCACCAGAGGAGCTTGCGACCAGTAGAGACCACGGGTGACCTTTCAATCCGGCGATCACCTGCAATTGTCTGCGACTTAATTCAAGAAAATGCTTGGCAGTCACATAAGGATATACTTCTGCGATCATCATACGACAGGTTGTTGATTGTTGTGTGACAAGTCATTTGTAATCATACGTTGGTTGCACGATTGTGAGATCGTCTATGATTATTGATGAATACGCGCACCCTGTCTCGCGATTAACACCGATTTTTGCAATCAATGATAATGTAGTAAAGACCGATGGTTTTGGGGTATAAATAAGGTCTTGTGAAATAGTTTCGTTTTGATGAAAAATTGAATGTTATATTATGTATTTGTATTTAGTAACTGTTATTATATAACCATTGAATGATATTTTACGAATCCCACCGGTCATGTCAGGCTCTTTTGCCTTTTCTTGAAGAATCCAATCCATTTTCCCCTATTTTTTTTATTTTTCAATTCCTTCAGGCCTGGTCGAAGAGAAGCGGGTTTTCACGAAGCCAATCAACCAATGTTTGTTTTTGTTGAGCAGACAGGGTCTCCGACATTTTTACCTGTTTTGACTTAGGCAGCAGTTCTAGGTCAGCTTCAGTGTCTTTGTCCTGAGATGGTTTATTTTCTTATGTTTCAATCTGCGGTTGTACTCGTTTCCTGTCTCAGGGTCGGGTCTTCTGTATCCTTGTTTCTGTGCCGCCTTTCCTTTACCTATTATCAAATTGTTGGGGGGCATCCCGACCAGCTTCCAAAACGTGGTCACGCTGATTGTGCGTGGTTACAGGTAATCTTTAACTGGTCACTGGCGATCGTTCGACAGGTCTCTTGTAATCGTAGGGAGGTCATTGGTCGTCAGCAGTCTTTGGTGATCGTGCGACAGGTCGCTTTCAGTCATACGATTATCGCGAGACTTCGAAAAGACTGTATAAAAAAATATATTAATAATAATAATAATAATAATAATAATAATAATTAATAATAATAATAATAATAAAATATTAATAATAATAATAATAATAATAATAATAATAATGATAATAAAAAAAATGAAGGACACGATCAGGAAAGAATATATGCAGAGACTCAAGGCGATACTCAAGTCAAAACTCAAACGCCCGGAAATATGATAAAAGTCATAAACATATGGGGCAGTGCCAGTAATCAGATACAGCGCAGGAATAGTGGAATGGACGAAGGCAGAACTCCGCAGCATAGATCAGAAAACCAGGAAACATATGACAATACACAAAGCACTACACCCAAGAGCAAATACGGACAGACATACATAACGAAAGGAAGGAGGGAGAGGGATTAACGGGAACTATAAAAGTATAGAGGACTGCGTCAACATCGAAAACAGAGCACTGGGGCAATATCTGAAAACCAGTGAAGACGAGTGGCTAAAGAGTGCATGGGAAGAAGGACTAATAAAAGCAGACGAAGACCCAGAAATATACAGAGACGGAGAAAGACAGAAAGAACAGAGGACTGGCACAACAAACCAATGCACGGACAATACATGAGACAGACTAAAGAACTAGCCAGCGATGACAATTGGCAATGGCTACAGAGGGGAGAGCTAAAGAAGGAAACTGAAGGAATGATAACAGCGGACAAGATCAGGCCCTAAGAACCAGATATGTTCAAAGTACGATAGACGGAAATAACATCTCTCCCATATGTAGGAAGTGCAATACGAAAAGTGAAACCATAAACCACATAGCAAGTGAATGCCGGCACTTGCACAGAACCAGTACAAAAAGAGGCATGATTCAGTAGCAAAAGCCCTCCACTGGAGCCTGTGCAAGAAACATCAGCTACCTTGCAGTAATAAGTGGTACGAGCACCAACCTGAAGGAGTGATAGAAAACGATCAGGCAAAGATCCTCTGGGACTATGGTATCAGAACGGATAGGGTGATACGTGCAAACAGACCAGACGTGACGTTGATTGACAAGGTCAAGAAGAAAGTATCACTCATTGATGTCGCAATACCATGGGACACCAGAGTTGAAGAGAAAGAGAGGGAAAAAATTGGATAGTATCAAGATCTGAAAATAGAAATAAGAAGGATATGGGATATGCCAGTGGAAATCGTCCCCATAATCATAGGAGCACTAGGCACGATCCCAAGATCCCTGAAAAGGAATCTAGAAAAACTAGAGGCTGAAGTAGCTCCAGGACTCATGCAGAAGAGTGTGATCCTAGAAACGGCACACATAGTAAGAAGAGTGATGGACTCCTAAGGAGGCAGGATGCAAACCCGGAACCCCACACTATAAATACCACCCAGTCGAATTGGAGGACTGTGATAGAGCTATAATAATAATAATAATAATAATAATAATAATAATAATAATAATAATAATAATAATAATAATAATAAAATAATGTACAAAAGATCAGCAACACAGTTAAAGATTATTTGAGACCTTTGTACGACGATCGCATCACACGATTACTTAAAACCCTTTGAGGCCCAATAGTGACTAGTTTGATCGCTGGGAGGTTTTTGTGCACACGTGAAAACCTCTCCACGACTGGAATTGGTCGCGTGACCTGAAAAGATTACCAGTTGTGAGACCTTGTAACGATTGGCGGATCGCAGAGGTCGCCAACTGGTCTTTGGAGGTCGTAAGGTCTAGTGTGACTGGGGCTTAATAAGAGGAAAGTACTTAGCATCTCAGTTGTTTTACTTTCCCTTCGTGTCTATAACTTTGATAGTATAATCATCAAGTTTTCACCTTTTTCGTAATTTAAGATCATTATGAGGGCCATGTATTCGTATGCTATACTGATAACCTATGTAACTTCCCTCTCCAAGTCCTTGAACTGTATTTACTCAAGAATTCACCTCAAGTTTCTTAAGCATTGCCTAGATGAAGAAGTTCTCCGGAAATCTCTATTGCCAGCACGTCTACGGAAATATGACGATCATCCTTTTAATGAGTTTACTGGACAATTTTAAAGAAGCACATCGAAACAACCAGGAGAGAAGAAAAGTCCAGTTTCCAGTGCGAAAAGCATTTTCAATAGTGCTATTCCCAGTGACTGGAAATATTCCTTGCTCTGTGAAATATATGGGAACCTCAGGCAGAAAACGGACCACTTCAGTCCAAATTAGACAAGAAGTTGAAAACTCTGATCAAGGAAAGTTATTGGACAAAGTATGCAACAGAAAAAGAAAACTGTGTAGTGAATTTATCAAGGAAAAATATTATTGAAGATGTTATATATATGCGCTTCAGGTGATAGTTTATCATATGTATTTTCCACTGAGCCAACTGCATTATCTTTAGCGTCGCCCATTAAGACTTTGAAAAATTCAGTAACCTTTGCCAACAACAGTATGACATAATAAAATGGCCTATACATGCAGCAATGAAATTTCCATATGAAATTAATTTCCCGGCAAGTTATAGAATTGCCTTGGCTGAGTTGAATAATGATCAAACCATACGTACATTTAATTATAAGTTTTACCACCACGAAGAGACCTATCTGGCGTGGCCTTTAAAGATCTGCCCTGATGGCAATTTTACAAAAAACAACAACTTGACACGTGTGTCAAGTTGTCTTTGAGACAAACCCTGAGGCCATGATTAAAAGATTATAGGGGCTTTTCATTTCCAAAGACTATAACCTCCTTCCTATTCCGCCCTGCGTTCTCTCTCTCTCTCTCTCTCTCTCTCTCTCTCTCTCTCTCTCTCTCTCTCTCTCTCTTCTAATCTTACAGATTGATGTTTTTTATCTTAACATATATCCATCGTAACTATTTTGTCAGTACATGTAGATGTACATTTACCATTATTACATAATTAAATACTTGAAAGTAATTAATTAATGCTATAGAAATAGATGATATATTTCTTGTTCATTTGCTATATCGTATTCAAGCAATACTAAGCGATTGTTTCCAATCAATTATTTTGTCAGATAGAGAGAGAGAGAGAGAGAGAGAGGAGAGATCTGTTTGTATACGATTGTTTATTTTTCATTCGACCAACTTACCCTATGTTATGCTCTATTTCCTATTTCCTTTGTGACCAATTTATTCTTTAACCTATGATATTAAGAAATCAAGATCTTTGTAGAAAAGGGCCCCCTGGAGAGAATATAAGCTCCTTATCCGTGGAGCTGTTTGATATACTATTGGCAACAGCACCAAAATGAGATGCCATGTGGATAAAAAATATGATTCCTTTTCTTGTTATTGTATATGAAAACTTTATGAGTCATGAGCCTATGCAATTGGTTTGAAATTCTGTGTAAAGAAAACAATGACATTTGATATCCGTAATGAGAGAAAAGGGTTTACCTCTTGCTGTTATAGATTTGGCAGCTCATCTAATTTTGTATATAAAGTTCCTTGTATGGTTTGCGGTTTATTTTACTCAGGTCAGACCAGTAAAGAATTAAATACCAGATTGCAACAACACCAGTATTCAGTAACAACAGGTCATACAAATAATTCTCTATTTTTGCATCCAGGTGAAAAATCCCACAGAATAAATTGGACGCGAAAGCGATTTATATTACGAAGCAATAAACTATTTCCAGAAAGTTGTTGGAATCCGTTATGATTCAGTTAACCTGGGACAAGAACCTAAATTTAAGCCAATGATTATATTCTTTTGGCCCAGTAATAAAACATATGTTCTAGAAGGATTCGAAAGGCAGAATGAAAAGTATTACCAATAGTTAGATTTTGACGTCAGTCCGTAGACCGTTCAATGACCCCCCCAACCTTTTTGTATTCCCTTACGACTTATACCCACCATAAATATACGCCTTTGTGTCTGTATATCTTTAGTTACCGGGACCATGTCTTGGTAAAAAGACGAAAGTACTTAGTATCCCTGAATTGTTTCACATTCCTTTGTGGCTGTAACTTTGTTCATACACACATATATATGTATGTATATATGTATATATATATATATATATATATATATATTATATATATATATATTGTTTCCGTTAAGGCTGCAAATTTGGTCATATATATATATATATATAGTATATATATATATATATATATATATATATATATATCTATATATGAGTCATATCACATTACCGTGATTCATATACATACATCGATCTACAAATGTCCTTTAATATGTTTTAATTCGCTCTACCTCGGAATTAATATATTTTCATATATGTTTAACCGAAGGGGAATTTTTTAGTCGATAAGAGGCGCGAACCAATCTCTTATCAACTTAAAAATTCCCCTTCCCCTTCGGTTAAACATATATGAAAATATTTTAATCCCGAGGTAGAGCGAATAAAATATTAAAGGACATTTGTAGCTCGATGTATGTATATATATATATATATATATATATATATATATATACATATACATATATATGTATATATATATATATATATATATATATATATATATATATATAAATTTCCCTTAAGGCTACAACTTTGTTCATATGCATATATATATATATATATATATATATATATATATATATATATATATATATATATATTATTTTATATGTCATAGGTGTAGAATACAATTTATCCTTCACCCGATCCAGCAAAATGCAACCGATACAAAGTTTCGTAACTTATGAAATACATTGTGTTGGAAGGATCACGTCCAGACTGCCCGGAGTATTACTACATACATGTATATTCATTATACATTATATATATATATATTTATATATATATATAATATATATATATATATATATATAATATATATATATATATATATATATATATATATATATATATATAATGTGATTTCATTCCACTATTCAGCCGACTGTTTCTGTGTAGCCCGTATGCCAAGCTATGTGTTAAAATTAATTTTCCATCATTTAAGTATTTTCATTTATGTAAAACGAAATTATTTAGTGTCAATTGTAACATAAATGGCAAAATCTATATATGAACTCATGAACACAGAGAGAGAGAGAGAGAGACTGTCTCTTAATTGTCTCTTGACTGAGATTTTAAGCGAAAATCTCCTGCATCGAGTTATCAACGCAATTGGATTTTGCATAAATGTATATCTTGATTGTGTTGAACTTCACCTTCATAAAATATTTTGTTTGGGATATGTAAAGAAGGCGATTACATTTTGATTCGACCAGCTAGAAATAGAAAATAAACAAAATCCCTTTTTGATATACTGAAACGAAAGCCATTTTTCCATAAATTGAGAGATCAGGGAACATTTTACATTATTTTATTGTTTTAAGTTTTACAAGTTTGAAAAATGCAGCCTTACATTTTTCTCCCAGAAGGTAACATACATCAAAACTTTTATTGTCTATTTATTTTATCAGCTTTGTAATCTTAAATGGATTTTGTGTTTTAGTTATTTTTCAGTTTCATGTCATTTTATTTTCCTAATCCTTTTCGATGGACGTTTATTCAATGTGTCTGCCAATATCCGGATTAAATTAAAACTTGGTGGCAAGAAAATGAAAATGAAAAACAGTTTGCCATTGTTTTCTCTCCGCATTTAGAAATCTGATATTTTTAAACAGTATTTTTGCATAACAGGATATGAAATGAAAATATATTAAATGTTTTCTCTGTTTGTCAATTTGTGTAAACTGAGGTGAGGGAGAGAATAAGAAAAGACAGACAGACTCTATACGTACGGTTTTCCATGCTGACCTGATTTGGCTTTTTTGTTAATGGTGATAAAATACTCAGACTCGAAGAGCAATATAACTTCAAAAATTAATGCACTGCAAAAGGCCATCGACAAGATGTCCCTCAACCATCTTCATGGTAGGGACTAACAATCGAACTAACAATCGTTAACTTAATGACAAGGTAACAGAGCAGAATATTAACTAGGGTTTGTCCAGGTCACATCATAAAGGTTCTCGTTTGGGAATTTGTCGTCTTTATTTTCCATTACTGTTTATCTGCTCGTTCATAATATCACCATTCATTAGGAAGGAATGTAGGAATTAAAAAAAAGTAGAGACTTGACGAGAGCTTCTCTCGCTGTACCGTTCATTGAGTGATGTTTACTCATTCTCATCATCCGATTCATTTTTGGTTGCGCAATAACCTAACACACCGTAGGGCTCCGTGTCGTGCCCATACCGTCCAAGGCCATTGTTGCTTTTAATTCGCGGTCATTGAGCCCTGGAGCAATTTCGTAAGATGAATTTTGTAGAACGACGCCTGGGTAGCGAAGACCCGAGCATAGATCGCAAATTAAGACGTGCAACCCAGGTGAAGAGTTTGACGAAAGCGACTGATCCCATTCTAGCTCGGTTTACCTTCGTCAGTATCGCGTTCTTTGTGGATATAATTTTGAAAGAAGAAAAGATATATGATGATGTAAACTACCATGCTTATTAATTTGTGTGATAAGCTTCGAAATTTAAAGGTGCTACAACGTTGGTGTAATGGCTGAAGAGGCAGTAGATGCTTGGGTCGGAAGAAAATATGTTGAACAGATATTTTGTGTAGAAAATCCCCGGGGTAATCCTGGGATGATGGAACTCCAAAATGGTTTTGAGAATAAAATTGGTATCTGGGTAACAGAAGTGTGTGTGTGTATGTGTGTGTGCGTGTGTGTGTGTGTGAGTGCATAATATAACAGAAAAGCTCAGGATATTTAGTACTGGAAGATTTGTTCAGAAATCTGAAAATGCGCCAACGCTAAAAGTATACTCACACATGGCAAGCAGGTTGGTGTAGAAGGGGCAGGATGATTTTTTGGTGTGATGCATGTAGTTCGAGGATTTTACCTTAACGGAAATTTTACTTCATCTATATTTGCATGTATAAATATGTGCTATCGATTATACACTACCCCTGTATCCATACGTATACATTTGCATGCACGTTGCCTGCAGGGACACTTTTAATGGAATTTAGAAATCAGCGCACTCTTGGGAAAAGAAACTTTGAAGCTTTCCCCGTTTCCTTTTTCCCACCACTATGACTTCCTCCATTTTAAGAGAGGTAGGTCCCCAGCGCAAGTGCCTGGTGGACTGCAGTTTTTCCCCTTTGTCTGTCAGTCTGTCTCATTATCAGTGTGTCTGTTGTGCTGACCTTGTCGTTGATTGTCAATTTTCCCGTGTTTGACATTTCATGTTAAAACTTGCTTGAGGATTATTGTCGTTGTTTATACGGGAAATTAATTTTTCAAACCTGTATTAGGATTATTGGTACACTTGAATGTTTTACAATTGGTTGTTCTTTTTCATTTATTCTATCATTTCTGTCATTTCACTAGGATTAATTGCAGCTAATTCACATTTATGGTTTGATTTTATATCCCTTTTAAGGATAAGTGCATTTTGACCAAGGGTTATCTGTTCAGCGTCCCGTCGGGCCACAGCTGCACTCACTGTTTTGTTGCTTTACTTTACCTCCATTTCCGCTTCCTTGATTCAGTCTTACTCTCCAGAGTCCTGACCTTTTACTACTATTTTGCGTAAGCGCCTCAGTTGCATGGTTGATATGGTGTTTGCGTCCCACCTGGGTGGTCACCGGTTCGATTCTCGGCCATTCCATTGGTGAGTGAGAGATGTGTATTTCTGGTGATAGAAGTTCACTCTCGACGTGGTTCGGAAGTCACGTAAAGCCGTTGGTCCCGTTGCTCAATAACCACTGGTTCCATGCAACGTAAAAGCACCATACAAACAAAATAACTAATTTGCGCGACTGTGGGATTTTCTCCAAGTTTCACCTTTAGATCCCTACACTTCATCCCTTTTATTTTTTGGAGTTCTTTATTTTGCCTTTCAACCACTATAACGTTAGCCCTCCTTGCACTGTCTTGAGCACTGAATGGCCGAAAGTGCAACGGTGTTTCTCTTAACGGCTAAAATTCCTCAATTAAGGATAATTGACATAGTTCTGCGCTTGTTAGTCTATTTGCAATCTGGCGTTAAGATTAATGGCAGGTATTTCACATTTACTAGTATATTTTAAATCCTACCAAATAATTGTGACATCTCTTTCACACTTGGCGCTTCTTATTAAATCTTTGTTTAGGATTAGTGTGGAATGTTTCATCCGCAATTCATTCAGATCATGGCCTAGGACTAGTAGCAGTTATTTCACGCAAACCCTTATATTCCCAATCTGCCCATATGACTATGAATAGCAGTAGCACATTTGCCTTAATACTATAAGTTTGGTATCATATTCAACGGCTATTTCATTTCAGCCCCTGTCCTTTGATTAGTGACAGCCATTTCTAATTTGCTGTTAAATTTTCAGTATTTCCTTAGGATTAGTGTCCTCAGTATCCGGCTTCCTGTTGTATATCAATCCTGTTGAAGGATTAGTGACATGCTTATTATTATATATATCATATTCATGCTTAATATCATGCCTTAGGATTAATGTCACCCATTTCACTGTGGTATCGTATTGCAAATCTTGTCTTAGGTTTAGGGAATCCTGCTTCTCGCCTGTTATTTTGTTTTAAATTCTGCCTCGGGATTAATGTAGGTTTTTCAACGCTTATTTTATTTTAGACCCTGACACAGGATTAGTGATAGCGTTGTCACATTTCCTTTTATATTACCAATTCTTCTTTACGGTTAGTGACAGCTATTTCTCCATTCTTATAATATAAAATACTTTGTAAGATGAGTGACTCCTATTTTATACTTACTGTTATATATTATGCTCTTACTATTATATATCATATTTCAAATCTTGCCTGAGGATTGTCAAGAGCTGTTTCAAACCTGGTATTTTCACAACTTTCATTTCACAGTAAAATTCCTGGGCAATTCCATTTCAAAGCTTTTCAACACTTTCTTGTTTCTTAATGACGTTTGAGTGCCATTTGTTTGTCATCCTTCCCATCAGACCTCCTTCGAGGGCGATCTAAATTTTGGACAGCCATGTTCCTTTCATTCTTCTCGCCCCGAAAAAAAGTGGCCAGTTCTTTTCGTCTGTTTTGTAAACTTTTCATCTCTGTCAATTTCTTCCCAAAAAGTGACTGCGATATTTTTTCATCTGTGTTAGAGTTATCTGCATCTCTATTATGTCCTTTTTTTGTGTGTGTCTTGTTCTCCAGTTCTGAAAAGACCAAATTCGAGCAGTATTCCCTTCAATGTTGCACCTATATACCTTTTTGCTCTTTTCTATAATTTAATTTTTTCTTTAAATTAGTTTTAACTTTTGTCAGCCTGTCGTACAGGAAATAGAATTCGTCTGTTCATATCCATGCTCAAATTGTGTTTATTTAACCTTCTATTGAATCTGGTGGCGTCGCATGGAATATATATGTTACAAAGGTGTCTTTGACCCCATTTAATTTAAAGGAGAGAAATCACTAGTTGGTAACGTAACCTACATTGAACGTCCACTACAAAATGGCAACTCTGCAGCTAAATAAAGTTGTTAGATCTAAACTAAAAACCAAACTCTGAGACACAAAAATAGAGTCTTTATATCCCCAAAAGAACTAACATGAAAATGTAGGAAAATGAATTGAATATCCCAAACCAAGAAACACAATTCCTCCTCTAACAGTCATCTTGATTTTAAAAAATGTCACACACTATCTCATAGTCAAAAACCCATCAGTATTTTACCCCAAAAAATGGTCAATTAGAGAATTTATTTTCTGTGGTGACAAGCCGAATCCATCTGTAAAAGAAACCACAATTATCAGAAATAAAAAAGAAAAAGAATGGATAAATATCTAATAAAAATACCAAATGCGTTTCACTACACTTAGCTCCCTTCAGAGTATCTGTAAAAGCTCAAAGGTTTTCCAAAGTTCTTTTTCACTATTTACCTTCTAGATGGATCTTCTGTGCGCCTCCCCTCAGGCTTTCCTAACTGGTAATCATTAAAAGTGTCAGCAGTCTAATGCTAGTGTGGGGGCCAATGTAACAGATTGGGATTCTCGTTGGTTTTGCATGTTAATTTTTTGCAACTATGATGAATGCATTTTTAGCTATATCAGGAAGTGGAAAAATGATGTTGCCATATTTTCTCTGGACCTTTATGTACCCTTAGCACAGTGCCAAAGCAGAAAGATAATTTTAACCCAATGCATGGTATTAATCACGTTTTGATTCAGAGTATGGGGTGCCAGAATATTACTTTTTGTCTCCTGAAGTGTTTCTGACATATATTCAATCTGAATTAGCAGTGTCTTCATTACAGAATGCCTGTGTATCCCTGTTTATGGTCACCAACTAACATCTTATTTAACTCTGCAGCCATGCCCCGTTCAGCATGTAATACCGAGATCAAATTTTCTTCTCTCCAGGAAGATGCAATGATGATCCACATCAGAAAACTTTTGCATGATATATATTCACCCCAGGGGAAGTCCTAATTTTGTGTGTGGCAGATTGAAGTGCATGGGCCATTACAGTGTAGGAGCGATCACACAAGATAGAGCCTAGTATCAAAAAGAAACCACGGTCGGAAACTGATTTCAAGCTGTGTATTCAGTGTCAAGAGCCTGACAATGGTGACCTGGTGTCTGAACCATCAGATGAAGCCTACTCAAAGTTCCTTTGGTTTGTACATGAAAGAGGAAAGTATGGAGATGCTGACTTTGTGCAGATCAGTGGACGATTACATGGGTACACTGCATCTGGTCTGAAAGACTTGAAAGCAAAATGCCACTGAAAATGTTATAGCTCTACCTGTCACAGTGGTCACCTTGAAAGAGCTAAGGCACGATACCAGAAGGCCTGCCAAGAAGGAGAGAGTCAGCAGCTCCAGAAGAGGCGAGGACGGCCTTCTTCTGCAGGTACAAGTGCACCAAAGTCTGATGAGTGTGCAACTCTTCACTTTACACGCTTAGCAACATCTGCTTACAATGCAAAGCTGTGTTTCTTCTGCCAAGGAGACAGGAAGGAGCTGCTTCATGAGGCGTGTACGTTCAGTACAGGAAAACAATTGCAAAGAGCTGTTGATGAAAGCAAGAATCAAACTTGGAAGGTGCAGTTAAGTGCTGCCATCACTGAGGACGATGCTCGTGCTATTGATGTCAAGTACCATCTCTCATGCTGGATTAAGAATGTCCAACGTGGTGCAAACAGCAGCATTGAAGAGAAAGTGCATGCACAGCAAGAAGATAATGTTGGCAAAGTAGTCTCAGACATTGAGTTTGTCAGCCTAGTTCGCAACCTACTCCAGGCTGGAGAAGTTCTCACTATGACTGACCTTAAGCCTGCCTACTCTGATATGCTTGAATCCAATGGTGTACATATACAACCATCTTACACGAGATATCAAGGAGAAGATCACCTCTCACATTGAAGATGTCCACTTTATGAAATCAAAAAGATGGAATGAGTCAGACTGTGTGTTCACAACAGCTGTCCGGGATGCTGCTGTGGAAGATGCTGTGGCAGAGCATACAGAAAGTGACATTAAACAACTGTTTGAAAGTGCTTCTCTACTTCGAGCTGCCATTATTGATAAGAACAAGCACCCATGGGAATTCAAGTGAGAACTGACCAATGAAGATGCTGAATAACATGTGCCAACTGCACTCTATGCCTTCATCCGCTGGTTGGTTGCAGGACCAGCTGCAAAAATTGAAACTGACACAGTCCGTTCAGCCACCATTAATCACGAGGCGCTGACCATCAGTCAGAACATCATGTATTGCTTCAAGTCTGGATGCTGTTCGAAGGAGAGCAACTGAACTCTACATTCAATCACCTGACACTGATGTATTTGTCCTTGCAATCCACTGTTACCATCGGCTCTGTAGGAACACATACTTTGTCACTGGTGTGGGGAACAAAAAGCAGATAATCTCACTAGAACCAATAGTGAATACGCTTGGTGGTGCAAAGACCGAAGCCTTACCTGGATTTCACGCCTTCTCTGGAGGTGACATTACAGGTAGATTTGCAGGCAAGGGGAAGTTGACCTGTTGGCAAGCACTTAGTAGATGCTCCATGGAAGTGGTATCTGGAAGCTGAAAAATTACCTCCGACACGAGGAGCATTACATGAAGCTATTGCCCGAGCACATTACCAGGCCATAGTGTTGCATCAGTGTGATACTCTTCACCCTCAGCTACCACCAGCAACAGCCTATGGGTGGAAGAAAGATGGGGATAAGCTCATAGCAGTGCCATCAATGGAGCCTCCAGCAACAGGCACACACCTCATTAAATGTGGGTGCAAGAAGACCGGCTGCACATCACACTGCTCCTGTCGGTCACAGGGTCCTAACTGCTCTGAGATGTGTTTGTGTTGTGCTGATGAGGAGGTGTGCAGTAATGTCAACCAAGCACTCTTAGGTTATTGAAGAAGATGAAGAAGACTATCCTTCACACTAACTGTGAACACAACCAATATCATTCATTAGTTGACGAGAACCAGGACGGAAAAAAACAAATAAGACATTTTTGATCTATAAAATGATCATTTTGTTTCCAATTTATAGTTAAATTTTGAAAGTAGTGTTTTTCTTAATTATTATATTATTTTAGCAATAAGTGGTGTCTTTGCTTTGTATACAGAATGTAGTTTGTGATGATATAATAAATTTATTGAGCATGATTTGGGTTGTAATTGGAATATGTAAGAAAACTACAGAAATCGCCGAAAAAAATGGCAACATCATTTTTTTGTGAGTTAAGCCTTTCCAAAACACAGTCCAACCAGTGGCCAAAAATTAACGTTTGAAACCAACGGGAAAACACTGGCCCCCACATTATGCCCTGAGTTTCTCACTATCGGAACGCACAATCAGACATACACAACTGCATTTTTCTGACGTCACGATCACATAACAGCAGCTGAGTTGACTTGCGCACCTGCGCTCTCGTCTCTGAAGTCTGGCAGAAAGGTATAAAGGTGCAACCTTGAAGGGAATATATATATATATATATATATATATATATATATATATATATAATATATTAATATACATATATATACATACATACACATATATACATACATATACATGAGTGCGTGTGTGTCTGCGTGTCTGTGTATGTATGTTTACTACATCGCTGATATATTGTAATTGAAGTGGATGATTTTCTCTGTCATTTTTCTTTCCTTAAAATCTTCGTTATCGTTTTTTTCCACCGAAAACACTCGTAAGGAAAAAAGGGAAGATACAGGAAAGAAAAGCGGAAAAATTAATTAGGAATAAAAAGATGAATCGATATAAAGGAAGAGGCACAAAAGTGTATATTTCGCCGAATTCCGTCGGAAGCTTTCTGTGTATTTTTTTATTTTGTTTTTCTCTCTACTCATAAAAAACCTGCATTCGAAAAAGGAAAAGATGTTTGCTCTTTTTCCTATGTGTGAGGTTTCTGTATTTTTTTTCCTTGGAGGGACTGAATGACGCCCATCAGACAAAAGTAACAAAGATGCCCATCTCTCTCTCTCTCTCTCTCTCTCTCTCTCTCTCTCTCTCTCTCTCTCTCTCTCTCTCTCTCTCTCATATTCCAATCTGGGGAAAGAGAGAGGAGCTTTCGATGCCTCTGGGCTAAAATGTTCATATCGCTCAAAGCGTGTATTTCCTGAGCCTCTTTCTGGACATCTTCCATAACCAGCGGCATTTTAGCCCCTCTACCATGAGACTCATTTGTTATTAAAGGAGTCAGCACGTGGTAAAAATGGGCAGAAGGTGAAAAGTGAACAACCTGTATCCATGTCTTGGATACTAGCATAGATTGACAGTGTTTAGGTCCACCATTTGAGGTAAATAGGGATTTTCTGTATACTGAATTAATGTAAAGGTAAATTACTTCCATGTCGGCGAAGGTTAATTAAATGATTCGTTATATAAACATGGAGCCTGGCTCTGACTACATAAGTTGAGAAAAGATTTGTTGTGTCGTTAGTCCAATTATAAAGTAAACTTTCATCCAACGAAATAAAGGAATAGTTTCGAATACTAAGGAGGAGAAAGAGACAGTACTAGGATTATGACGATGCAAACCATTGTAATAACATTTGGAAAAATGGTGGAAAATTATGGTAATGTTGTAAGCAGATGATATTAAAAATTTAGGATAATAGAATGCAACCAAAATTGAGTTAGAAGCAAGCAAGCCATGCATTTTAGTAGAAATAAATGTTTGTACTGTTGAAAATAAGGGAAAAATTGATGACAAAATTAAATAGATTAGAAACGATATTGCGAGGAGCGATAAAAATAATTCTAGTTCAAATATTACAATTTTCAGAGATAATGAATTGAATGTGTAATTATATTTACAAACATCGTGTAAAATTACAACACACGCGAATGTCACAGAATGCGGATGCACCAAAACCTAGCAAGCAGTCTCAACGGTCGATATTAGTAGTTTCTCCTTTATCGTTGTGACAAGGATGCTACGCCATCAATATGTAATTTTTATCACTTAAGTAAAAAAATAAAAAAACAATAGAAACATTCTAAACAGTAGGCTAGGGACACTTGATTAAATGCTCGGTAGTATGTTGGCTAATCATATGATGAAGTAATATACATAATTAAGGTTATACAAAGCAAATCCATGAACGCAGGCAAATAAGAAAATGTTCCCTGTATTTATTGGTTAGATTATCCTCTTCGTCATAGGTCTAAGCTTGCACTACACTATAATGACACGCTTTGTAAAGGTTTATATATCAGTTGTGAAGTCCCAATTTTTACAGTGGTACCCACAAGAATTTCTGTACGTCCACATGTAAGCACTTATGGAACCATCCTTTATGTTGGAAATACATAGTAAACTGTTGAGTTAATTTTTATTTCTGAATTGTAATGAAAGATTTTCAGGTACTTGTCACTGTGATAAGGATTGGACAATCTCAAAAGTAGCATTATTGCAACATTCTACCGGATCTTGTGGTGTATGCATCCAGTGCTCACTCAAAAAGTCTATATAAAGATCTTAGTACGAGAAACTGAGGAACCGTTTCACAGCATCTTGTTAACGCTCGAACCTTTAGTTTGTATGATAAAACAATATATTATTTAACCTTCTGGTTTATGCCATTCAAGATGTACATGTTCTTATTTTGGCAATTTCTAACACCGTTGCGTACGAACGATGGTGCGTTATTATATCTAATTTTTAGATATAATAACGCTAGGCGTAATGATGAATCAATAATTTGTTAGGCCCACTAGTCTCTGATTTTATTGTAATGAGTTTTACATGTTTGGTGCTATGGATTACTTTTTTTGGTCAATCGGCATTTTTATAATAAACCCTTAATTCTTATATGATAAAAAGTTAATTTCTTATATAGTTATTTACAAACAAATTGTGTTTACGTATTCTTTGCTTATTATAAACTCGATACAAACACATCAAAGGAATAGTATAATTTATGTTCACCTGTTGTTGACAGAGACTTGTTTTCGTAATGTAGGTTGGAAATCTAATTGATATATGGCTGAGAAAGATTTCGTTCACATTAAATACTTCAGAAAATTGTTTTACTTTTTGTGCACTTTGTAAAACAATTGCGGCCGTTGCCGTTGGTTCGCACGGAATACGAAAGGGAAAGCATCCAATTTTTGAAGCATTTAATGTATACAAAAATGTTCTCAGTCATATTACAATTAATTTTAAGAATCCCTAGTGAGGGGATACTGGTCCTGTGACCTTCGCCACCCTCCCCATAAGTTATGAAATGTCACAAATTTACTATTTTTCTATCATAAACTCCTTTATCTCATAATCTTTTTGAATTGCAATTCAGCCTTGAGAAGTGGATATCCATTTTTTCTTATCTGAAATGAAAATGGATTCTAGTTATCAAGAAATGGCAGCCGCATGCCTGAATTCATTGAAAATCTAGCAATTCATTCATGGACTACTGGATTCCGCTGTCTTTCCTGTCCTTCCGACAGCCAAATTTGAAACCTTCCCCGTTTCCTGTTTCCCATAACCCCGTGACTTCCTCCATTTTAAAAGAGGCGATTCCGTTATTAGTCCTCAGTGGCAACGCCGGGTAGCATATTTCCCAAGTCTGGAAGAGTTTAGGGATGGGGAAAATTAGGACCAATCAAAGCGCGTGAAGCTGATCCATGACGTCACAAGCCACGCCTTTTAGCTCTCTCCTCAGTACTATATCCATTACTGCCGCCAGTCACGATGCCGAAGAAATACTTTCTTCTCAGTTTCACAGCTTACGGCTTGTATGACATATAAATTTTAGTCAGATATATCTAAACATAATGCAACACTAATTTAACAATATATTCTTCAAATGAGATACACCGTAAAATATATTATGCGTTATAGGCTTCTCCCTCTTGGTAAATAATATTTTCACATCGCGAATTTCTAAATTATATACTTGAAAATGCATGTTTTAAGCCATTTATAAAGGGTTGCGATAACTCGCGGGATGAATCAAACAATATACAAGATGGTAAAAATGATGGTATCTGACCTGTATGTAGGGGAAAATAGAGAGAGGGAGTAGGCTTACTCTACGGATTTCTATTGACATATGCTATTTCGTGGTAATGCACATTACTGTGCATTGTATAAAAGCAATATACTGATCATAACTAGGCCATGCACAGGAATCAGACTGATATAGCCCCTACTATTTACAGTAACACAGTTTTAGCTTCATTCATTAAATTATTTCAAGAGCTAACGTGCCCTTAAGGAGACCTACGGTATTGTTGTTTTGCTAATCTAAGTTAGCCTAATGTAACCAAATATAGTTACGTGACAAACTCATCCTGTCAGTAGCTAATCTGAATAAGGTTGTTTTTCAAGGTGCACTTGATAAGCTGTAGTAAAAAAATGCCTTTTTGAGGTGGATTCCGTTTTCATAAAACCTTCCAGATGTCCTTACTTGATTGGTCCTTGTCATTCATTGTGTAAAAAATATATATTTTATTGAAAATTTTTAGTTTTTGATTTTTTACTTTTCACACATTGTGTAGAGACAAATAAAAAGTGACAATAAAATTCAGTATTGAATATTTTTAGCAAGCCCTTGCGGGATTTTTGCTGAAAATTCATTGTGTACAAAGAAAACACTGATTATTTATTTGATTTATTAATATTCTTAGCAAATCTTTCGCACTTATCATTCATTGTGTGCAAAGAATCAAAATGAGTATTTCATTAGTATGTAATACTTTTAGCAATTATAGAAGTACAGAATACTACCTATTTACGGAGTTACAGTAGACTTTTACTATGGTGAACTGGAGCAGAATTGATGCATAAATTTATTAGAACTGCGATATGCTTTTAAGAAAATATTCAAATTCAAATGCTTTATTTCGGACATAAAAGGCCATAGACAAATACATACATATACACACACAAACATATTTAAAAAGCCTCCACACTCCAAGAGGATAAAATTGAAAATAAGTCTGAGAAATGATTATGAAAGAGAGGTGAAAAATCATGATATGAATGAGATGCGGTTAATGAAACTAAATGATTCTTCCTACTAAAAGGGCATATACATACGTAGCATCAGAAAAAAACAAAGAAATACTATATTCTTGCATAAGAAGCGCACCAAATGCACTAAGCATAAATGAGGCTTTTCCAGTGTTTGAAAATAATTGAATTATGCAAGTCAACTGGGTGGGTAACCCTCTTCATAATACAGTTTTTGGAATTCTTCAGCCTTTGCAAATAGCTTGTGATGGTTTTGCGTCTCGGTTCTTGGAAAGATGGCTGACCAAAAGCCACAAAAAGAGCGGATGCGGTTGCAGGCCTCCTCCTCCTCCTCGGAATGCCCTGCAAGAGTCTTCGTAAGCTATCGTTGTAACATACTCAGCTTATTCATAGTTCGTTGTTTTGCTCTGACAACCAAAGACATGCCATAAAAACTCTGAAAAAGCATTTTCTTGACATCATCGCTACATTTAAAAAAGTTCCTTAAAATCATATTGCTCCTTGCACATAGACCTCTATTCAAATATTCTACATGGGTATCGTCCGAATTTTGAGCAGTAAGATAATATCCTAGGTACTTTATTTCCTGTGCAAAATCTATATGTGTATTGTTAACAACAATAGGTGATATATGACTTGGGCAGATCTTACTCTTAGAAAAAATGATACATTTGATCTTCTTTACGTTTAACAATAGAAGTCTGTCAGACATAAAATCAAAACAAATGTTTATAAGCTGCTGCAACCTACTTACTCAAGGAGCAAATACAACAATATCATCAGCGTACAACAAATGATTTAAAATCATGTTGTTTAAATAACATCCCACTTTAATTTGACTCAGCCTGTGTGAGGGGTCATCCATATAGTATACATTGAACAGGTAAGGTGAAAGTAAACTTCCCTGTCTCACTCCACATGAAGTGGAAAATTCACTCGAAAATACATGGCCCCACTTGACAATCATTTGCTGATTTTTATACCACTCACCTAGCAGTCTGATAATATAGCAAGGAACATTTCTTTTTGACAGTACTTCAAATAACATCTCATGAGACACTTTTTTTCCAACTCTCTTTCAACAGAAAATTTTATGCAAATACTCAACACGTATCAATTAAAGCTAGGGATAACGGTAGTATATGAGTATACGACTATTTTCATCCAAGCTCATAATCAATGGCCAAATGTATGCCTTAAATTAAGTGCATATTTTTTTTACATAGATTTTTGACATTATGCCAAGCACTGGGGCAACTAAGGCCATTCAGCGCTGAAACGGATATTGACAGTAAAAGGTTTGAAAGGTGTTACAGGAGGAAAACCTCAAAGCAGTTGCACTATGAAGCAATTGTTGGGAGAGGGTGGACAATAAGATGGAAGAAAGAGAATATGAACGGAGGTAACAATAAAATGAATGAAAGTAGTTGCAGCGAGGCGTCGAAGGTACGCTGCAAAGAACCTTAAGTAATGCCTACATTGCACCAAATGAGGTGTAAATTATATACTTGAACATGTGTGGCACTATCCCCCCACCGGGTAAGTAAATTTGTCATCAAAACTGTATCCTCCACATTTCTTTTAAGCATAAGGCAATTATTATTTTAGTTCTTTATATAATACCTTTTTATAGCCTGAAACAACACGCAGTAACGTCTGAAAAACATTCCATGCTCCATGCTTTTAAAACAGTCACTTTCAAAGTCCAAGATTCTTGATGGGAGTCGAAGTGCTGCGAGTTCTTGGCCTCCTGTCTGTAGTCTGTAGTGCTAATTATAGGTCATATACCATCATTTTTACCATAACATCAATTTTACCATCTTGTATATTTTTTATTCATCCCATGTGTTATTGCAACTCTTTCTAAATGGCTTTAAACACACATGTTCAAGTATATAATTTAATCACAGCCACTTGCCATGAAAATATTATTTATGCAGTAAATATCGACTTTATGAGCAGGAATTAAGAGGGACTGAGCACTATTACCAAGAGGGAGAAGCCAATAACGCATAATATATTTCACGGTGTATCTCATTTGAAAAATATATTGTTTGTTGAATTGGTGTTGCATTATGTTTGGATATATCTGACTAAAATGTATAGGTCATACTAGCCGTAAATTGTGAAATGGGGAAGTTTTTCTTCGGCAATGTGACTGGCAGTAATGGCTATGAGACCGAGTGTAGCTAAAAGGCGTGGCTTGTAACGTCAAGGATCAGCTCCACGCGCTTTGATTGGTCCTAATTTTCCCCATCCCTAAACTCTTCCAGACTTGGGAAATATGCCGCCGGGTAGACTTCACTTTTTTCCTTTGTTTTCCGTCTGTGTGTGCGCGCGCTGGTTTCGCTCATATTACTGTTAACAACATTCACCTGTGCTGTGATAAGCATTTATTTTTAAAACTTCACAGAGGAGTATTGACGGCTTTTATTCTCGAAATTAATTTTTTTGTTTTTTGATAAAATTGGTATACATCAGTGGTCTTGAAATTGGTTGTTCAATGAATAACTGTTTAAGGTTTTTTTGTTTCCAAATTTCACATAGGGTTATTAACAGCTATTTCGTACATCCGATTTGATCAAGTGCTGCTTAAGGACAAGTGTGTATTGGTTTACGCAGTATATTTACAGTATGGTATTAGTATCTAACATTTGCTTTTATATTACAAGTCCTGGTAAGTATTAGTGACTAGATATTTCTTTTTTAAATCCGGCTTATTTAATGCCTACTTCATTTAGATCCTGCCCTGTGATTAGTAGCAGTTATTTTACACTTACCGCAGTATTTCCAATTCTTTCGTATGAAAAAGGATAGTTATCTCATGCTTTCTATTAGATATCAAATCCTACCTCAGGATTAAGGACAACTTCACATTTGGTAGCATATCCTGTCCTACGATTAGCTATTTCACATGTGGTAGGTTACTGAAATCTTGCTTGACGATTTGTAAAAGGTGTTTCACACCTGGTATAATTTTGCAAAACCTGCTTCAAATTTAGTGATAGCTTTTTCTCATTGTTATTTTACTTCAGCTATTCCATTCATAGGTGTTTCCCACGTAGTGTTTCACAATAGCGGCATCTATAGTTTGAGTGCCAGTTGTTTATCGTCCCTCAACAAACTTCCCATTGTAATTGCTTCTAAGGGCAACCTAGATTTTGGACAGCCATGTTCCTTTCGTTCTTCTCGCCAGAAAAAAAATTGCCCAATTCTTTTCGTCCATTTTATAAAATTTTTCATCACTGCCAATTTCCTCCCAAAAAGGGACTTCTGTGTTTTTCCATCTGTGTTAGAGTTATCTGCATCTCTTTTATGTCGGTTTTTTGTCTCTTGTTCTGCGGTTCTGAAAAGACCAAATTCGAGCAATATTGTACTCCTTCAATCTTGGTCCCATCTACCTTTCGGCTCTTTTTTTTTTTGTTTTTGTCTTTTTTTTTTTGTTTTTTTTTAAATCAGGCTTAACCTTTGTTAGCTTTCCAAACTAAAAATAAAACTTATCTCTTCTTATTCCCGGTCAAATATTGTTTATTCGGCGTTTCACTGAATCTGATGGCGTCACAAATCTTCGTTATTATTTTTCCACGAAAATTACTCTTAAGGCAAAAGGCGAAGATACAGCAAAGAAATGTGGAGAAAATTCTTAGAAAGCAAAATGAACAATCGATATAAAGGAGGCGACTAAAACATTTATATTTCGCCGAATTCCGCCAAAAGCTTTGTTTAATTTTAATTTTGCTTTTCTTTTCATTAAAAAAAAAACTTGTATTCCAAAAGGGGAAAAGATGTTTGCTCTTTTTCCCTTGAATGAGGTTTCAATCGTTTTTTACGGGGCTGAGTGACGCCCTTCAGATAAAAGTAACAAAGATCTCTCTCTCTCTCTCTCTCTCTCTCTCTCTCTCTCTCTCTCTCTCTCTCACATTCTCCCTGGGAGGAAAAGAGATAAAGTTTCTGACGAACCTTGGCTAAAAAATCCATGTAGCTCAAAGCGAGTAATTGACTTGCATAGTCTCTTTCTGGACATCTGCCATAATTAGAGACATTTTCCCCTCTGTAATGTGACTCATTTAATATTAGAAGAGCCGAGATGAACATGAACAAACTTTTTGGACTCCTCGAGTCAACGAGTAGTATAAATGGAAACAAGGGCAACACCAAACAACTTGTATCCACGTTCTTTAAGTAGGAATAAACAGTCTCTGTTTACTTCCACAAACTTGAAGTAAACAGAGCATTTCTGTAAATTGGATTAAGGAAAATGTATATTACAACCATGTCGACAGAGGGTAAAGAAATAATACGGTTTATAAACAAGGATACCTAAGTAAGACTGTGTAAAGTTGAAAAAAAGAGGTTGTGTCTCTTTAAGTCCAGTTAAAAGGTAAACTCTTGTCTAACGAAATGAATGAATGTTTTCAATTAGTAAGGATGGGAAACAGTGGTATATAATCAGCTTAGGCAAGAAACTACCAGCTGGGGTGAAAACAGTTAATTAAAGTGCTGGAAGAAGCGTTGGGGGAAAGAAGAGGCCAAAATCATGATAATGTTGAGAATAGATGATAATTTTCGAAGTAAGACAAAATTGAGTTAAATTTTGACGGAAGCAACCTTACAATTTTAGCACAGTTGAGAAAACTAGCAACGGAAATGCGAAGACTGAGAAAAATAACTCGAGTGCAGAAATGAAGATAAATTAAAATACATATCTACTTAAAAGCTTGAGTATCATGCAAAACAGCAACACTTATTAATTATAGAGGATGGACAAAGCAAAAGCAAGCAAGTAATGGACAGTATCTTTCAGGACCTTTAAGCTCTTTAATGGGACAACTATGCTACCCGGCGTCAGATTGTAATTTTATCAAACATACATCTTTCAGCATGTGTCTATATATACCCTCTCACCTATGGTGCCACGTACCAAAGTACATAAATCATGTTATATGATGAAATCGCATGAACGAAGACCAAAGATGAAAATGTACACGGACTTTACAATTGCCGTAGGTTTCAACTTGTAGAACACTATGATGATACGTTTGGTGAAATTTTATACATCTTTTATAACAGTCTTACTCTTATAATCAGTGCTATAATGACATGATTTTCGCACTTCCAGAATTCTCATGATAATAGTCTAGTTCTCTACTGTATAGTGCAGAACTGTAATTAGACAATATAATGCCATAACTATTGGCGTTCCGGGACTCAGTTCTATAATCACAAGGAACCATTCAGAGTTGGGGATACATTAAACCTCTGAGTTCATTCATGAATTAGAATTTAAAAGAGACCAGGTACCTGTCACTGGGCGAGGATTGGACATATCAGAAGGTGTTCTTTCAACAGAATTGTAACATACTGCCGTAGCTTTTGGTTTCCGCGTCTAATCCTCAAAGTCTGTATGCGGATCATGGCGAGAGAAACTGAGAAACTATGTGACTATGATTTATGGCTTTCAGGATATATTTGCTCTTATTAATTATATTTTCAAAATTTTTAGGGGGAATGGGTCCAGTTTCTAAAGCTATCGTATATGTAGTTATGCTCAAGATATATTATAATTTACCTAAAATACTTCAACAGTTATGAGGTTGGGAAGCAGTCGTAGTGATTACTGTGGTCTATTCCTGTGAACTACCTTTTTAATGAACTGCAATATTATTTTAAAGATCCTGGTGATGCTTATACTATGTTAAACAGATAATTTCCTAAACAATTATTCACCATCATTCATTGTTTTCCTGTAAGCTCTGCTCATCATAAACTTTTCATATAATATCCCTGATTGCATTGCTTGCTGCAAATTGATCAAAATACTTTCAATTCATTTTAACAGTGCAGAAAATACATTAAATCCACCTGTTGTCGACAATGACGGGCCTCGCTCCCTCCATATTATAGATTTAATTGAAATACATCTGAGAGTTTTTGTAAACTTGAATGTCTCGGTAATTACCATTGGGTTACGTTAGGTAATGAAAATAATGTGCTCATGTTACAATTATTTTTGAAAATCCTGGCATGGGGACCCCTATCCTGTGACTTCTCCCCCCACCCCACCTCTCCATTAAGATTCGGAATTGGCAATTTTTTCTTAAGCATGTTAATTACATATTCTTTTTAGATCCCAATCATTTCACGCCTTGAACACCAATTCTTTTTCCTGCTATTGACCACTGGAGCGTAATATATAATCTATTAGTAATGTATCCTAGATATGGTATATTTTGTAAATTTCGATAATTATAATTTCACTGACTACCAATTCCGACATTCTTATGGCAACTGGCAGAGCACCGAGCTCCGAAATTTCAATTCAGTGTTAAACCTTGCTCTGCCACAAACCATAAATTTACCTATATTTTCCAGATTTTAAAAAATAGGTAACATTTTATTGTATTTACGCATAGTTGGCAGTGATACTTGATTGCGATGTACAAAGCCTTAGACAAAATAAGTGGGAATGTTGGAATAAGAAGTTCATTCATTCAAGGAATTCTCTATACTGTTTTCCCATCTTAAGCGTTTCTGTATCTCATGATCTCTATGAACTGCAATGCAGTCTTGGGAAGTGAGTCACTAACTTTTTTCTGAATTAAGACTGGATTCTGTTTACCAAGAAATGAGGACCATATTCTTATACTTATTAGAGTCTAGCAAGTCACTGGCTGCTCTAATCCGTTGCTTTTCCAGTTCTTTGAGACTGAATATCGATCGCCGTTTCCAGTCTCCCGTAATCCTGTGACCACCTCCACTTTAAAAGAGGCAGTTCCAGTCATAAATCTTCAACGGCAACGCTGGATGGACTGCATTTTCTCCCTTTGTGTGTCTGTCTATCCGTCAGTCAGTGTGTCTGCTGCGCTTACCTCGTCACTATTACATTCAGTTGCGCTGTGATAGATGTTTGAAATAAAAGGTCTAAAATTAAACTGTAGACGCATAATTTTAAACTCGCTGGAGGATTATTGTCACTTTTCATGTTATAAATCATACACTTCAGAGGTCTTACAATTGGTTAATCACTGAATACATGTTTAAAGACTGTTTTGTTTCCCAAATATTCCGTAGATTTAGTGACAGCTATTTCACACTTATAATTTGACTGCTTCGCTGTTGTTCTCACAGGTTGACCATTACTAATCCAACATCATTAGGGCTTTCAATAGCCGGATTAGTGATTTTGCCGGATTACAGACTGGTGAGGTTAGAATACACTTAACCCAACAGTTAACCACCCCATTCTACCTTGACCATACCCTATAAATCAGTACAAGTTTGTCAAAATAAATAGTAAGAAAGTTCGTCACTGCCGCTTCCAAGTGAAGAAGTACTGGGATTTGTAACTAAGCACTTTTACATGTCTTGAGGTGAAGGGGCTGGCAGGATTCCCATCTTCTTCGTCATGGATTTTTAATATATATTTTACTAAATTTTTACTGTATTTTGTATAATTTTAAAAATAAATTGTTACAATCCACAGATAACCGCAATCGTGTGCATTGGGTACGTACGAACGCACCAACTCATTCGTTGGGGTCGGTGAACTTCCTGCAGCTTTTCTTGGTTTGTTTTTTGATCTTTTGATTTCTTAAATGTATAATTTACGCTATTCGCATTTATTTATTTATTGTACTGTATTTTCGCATTTTTATTTTTACAACCTAAAAGATAACCGCAATCTTGTGCTTAGGATATGTACGGGTGCACAAACTTGCTTTGGTTCGTGCTGTTATGCATACGATTATTTATTTATATTTTATGCTAATCTCAGTTATAATTTTACTGTATTTTCTTACGTTTTTTGTTTTACACCGCAGAAGATAAACACAATCATGGGTGTAAGGTACGTACGAATGCACAAACTCATTCGCTGGCATCGGAGAACTTACTACAGCTTGTTTAGTTTCGAGTTGTTACTCTTGTGATTTTCTTATTTATATTTTACGCTATTTTCATGTGTATTTTTACTGCATTTTTTTTTATTTTTATTTTTTATTTTTACGGCACAAAAGATAAATGCGATCGAGTGCGTAGCGTATGTACGTATGCACGCAAGTAGCGTCAACAAAAAGTAGGAGGTTGGTGCGGTGACCTGGGAAATTTGAAATTGCGGTAGCTGATATTAGAGCCGGATTAGGGATGGAACCGGATTAACGATTGCGGGATTAGGGATAGAACCGGGTTAACGATTCCTGAATTAGGGATGGGACCGGATTAACGATTGCGTAATTAGGGATGGAACCGGTTCAACGATTCACGGATTAGTGATGGAACCGGATTAACGATTGCCTGATTTGTGATTGTCGTCCTTTATATTCAAAAGATGGCGTTAGGATGAAGAGCAGGTGTTTTACATTACTGTACTAGTAGCATATTTTATTTTCTGCCAAGTATTAGTGAAATCTGTTTATCACTTGGTACTTCTTTGTAAATCCTACGGATGGATTAGTATTAACTGTTTCATACCTATTTCCTTCAGATACTACCCTAGGATTAGCAGCAGTTAATTTCACACCTAGAGTTGTACTTCGACTTCTTTCTTATGACAAATGACGGCTTTTTCGTGCTTGTTATTATATCTGAATTCATGTCTAAAGATTGATGACAACTACACATTTCTTGTCTTAATATCAGTTACTGCTGTCCCACACCGGGTATTTTAAATACAGTCAAATGTAAGCATTTGCAATAACTTCTAAAGATCTTACTTTCAGATTTGTGACACCTGTTTCACACCAGTTATTTTCTTTGAAAAGGTACCATAGGTTTGCAAGTAATACCTCATCAGGAGGAGTGGAAGGTGCAATGGGTAGACTTCCGCACGCTATCCGCCACCACCTGTGGAGGGAGAGGAGAGGCAGAGGCAGCATCAGGTGAGGGAAAAAAAGAGCCTGTCCTAAAATGAAAGTCTCTAACGACCTGAGTATGTAAAAAATGACACTTGGGCCTTCGTTAACAAACGACTTGTTAACTTTGAAGGATTCTCCCAAGTTCATGGCGGCCCCTTTCAACTAAGCGTCTGGTGTTTACATTGT
>NC_061092.1:44490850-44500850 GCF_015104395.2 Macrobrachium nipponense | reverse complement strand
GTATATTTTGGAATTTATAATATTTATGGCTATCTATTCTCGTGGTTTTGGGGCAACTGGCGGAGCACCGAAACTACTAGTTCGTGGTAACCCCTGCGCTCACAAAAGGCATAAATTTACCTATACGAAGACTAAATAAGCGTTATATATATATTAATATATTATATATATATATATATTATATATATATATATAAATAACATATATATATCTATATATATATATATACCTATTTATATATATATATATATATATATATATATATATATATATATATATATATGTATATATATAGTATATATATCTATATATATATATATATATATATATATATATATATATATATATATAGATATATATATGTATAGCTATATATATATAGATATAGTATATATATATATATATATATAGTATATATATATATATATATATATATATATATATATATATATATATATATAACGCTATTTAGTCTTCGTATAGGTAAATTTATGCCTTTTGTGAGCGCAGGGGTTACCACGAACTAGTAGTTTCGGTGCTCCGCCAGTTGCCCCAAAACCACGAGAATAGATAGCCATAAAAATTACAAATTCCAAAATATATGAAATAAATTATCTTTAGGATACATAACCTAGCAAACACTAGCAGGACATATATATATTTTGCAAATGTAACTTCTTTTGTCATTCACTACTTGGTAAGGGTGGGAGTCAGTCCGCCGAGATATAATCCTTAAGCTCTAAACCAGAGTGTTTTAAAGGGCCTTTTATACTCTCTCTCTCTCTCTCTCTCTCTCTCTCTCTCTCTCTCTCTCTCTATATATACATATATATATATATATATATATATATATATATAGAGAGAGAGAGAGAGAGAGAGAGAGTATAAAAGGCCCTTTAAAACACTCTGGTTTAGAGCTTAAGGATTATATCTCGGCGGACTGACTCCCACCCTTATCAAGTAGTGAATGACAAAAGAAGTTACATTTGCGAAATATATAGTGGGAGATGCCCTGGGGTCACTGCTAAGCTGACATTGGTTCTGTCAGTTGTCTTAATCTGCTTCATTGTTGCCTTAAGGAACTTATTGTCTGTATGGTCAGAGTCCCAGGTTCCATTGGAAAGGTTGATCCTATTATCTTGTTGTTTTATGAGTGAAGATTCATCATAACATTTGTATTGACAGCTGGTTTTGTATAAAATTTGGGATAAGTTCCAATCCATGGTATAGTTCGTGTTATTTATATGATAGAAGATTGCCGTAATGAGTGCTTATGTTGAGTTAATCTTTCCGAGAGAGATTTTCCTGTGAATCCATAGTATGACTTACCACAATCCTTACAGGGGATTTCATAGACTCCTACGTCTTTAGAACTCGGTTTATGCTGAACGTTGATAAAGGATTTCCCCAATATATTTGCATAAGTGAAGTTGAAAGAGTTAGGATGGCCTAAGGTTTGTGTGATCTCTCGTAAATTATCCAGGTGAGGAATTATGATTTTTTTGTGAATTTTTCCTTATCTTTGTTTTCTGTGGGTTTGTAAAAAAAATGCTCCTTGCTTTATGTATGGCTTTTTCTATTATGTGTGCGGGGTATTTTAACGAGATTAGTTGATTTCTGATTGTTACAAGTTCTTTGTTAAGAATATCTGGGGAGCAAATTTTCAGGGCTCTAAGAAATAAGTTACTTGCTATGCCGAGTTTAACTGAAATGTCAGGATAGCTGTAATATTGTATGTATGAAAGTGAGAATGTCACTTTCCTGAAGACAGTGAATTTGTAGTTGTTATTAGTTCTGATGTTTAAGACATCTAAACAGGGGATTTCGTTAGTTTTCCCCATTCTACTTTAAATTCTATGCTCGTGACCAAGGTATGTAATATTTTGTAGAAAGACATCAAAATCACCCCACTCGCTAATCCAGTATGTTAAGATGTTGTCTACTTATTACTGAAAAAAACTTTGACGTTGAAAAGGTTTTTAGAAATTCCGAGAACTTTAAAGCTTTTCAACATAAAAGCTGTTTTCTGTGATATTAATGCTAAAAGTTTAGTAATAAAAAATTCTCATAAAGATTTTTCTGGCTGCATATATGAAATTCCTTGTAAAAAGTGTAATAAAATACATTATGGACTGATATGTCAATGAGAAGAGAAACAAGCCATCACATGGTGTCTTTATTAAGTCTCAAAAGCAGGTACACACAGTAGGGAGGCAGGTACTCAACTAACTCTACGAAGCAAAGTGACTTCGGCCAGGTTAAAAACAAGCAAACAGCCGTTAAGAAAATAAAAACATTACACAACACTCCTCCAGCGAACATAAAAAGCAGAGAAAACTTCCATAACTTACAAAGTGTGGACGAGAGAGAGACAGGTATCTGGGTACTAATACTTTACTGCCTGAGTGCAGGGTATACAATTACAGGTGCAGACGGACATGTAGTACCTGGGTCAGGTCTACAGAGGTCTGAACGCAGAGATCGACATTTTTTGTTTCTTTACATAAATATAAATGATAATATGCACAGACGTAATCTGTGTATACATGCCATTTATATTGGCGGAAAGGCCAGAGAATTCTACATTAAATTATATGCATTGGAACTTAGCAAGTCGTAATGAAATATAAACAATGAAAGACGTTGCCTTTACAAGTACTCCCCTCCTCTCCCCCAAAACAACTGTTATGAATAATGATTGGAAGATTAAATTACATGAAATGAGGAACTTCTAGTCGTGGTATTGTCGCAGAGGCAGGAGTCGACCCCATGTCCTTGAGATCAATTGTTGTGGGGCGTCACTGACTGCTGAGTCCTTTGGCGGTTTGGCTGACTGACTGGATGCCTCCCCTAGTGCGGTCCCTGGGGGGTTTGACTGTCGTCTGTGGGCGTCCACGGCCACGTTTGGGCGTGCCAGGAGCTTTGGTAGTGGCCTTGTTTTGTGGAGGTACTCTGGGGCACCTGCTAGTTTCTTCCCTGGTGTCATCGTCGTCCATCAGGAAGGCGGGTTTTAATCTGCCAATCAAGACCCAATCTTTGCAGCCATGTATCATGACGAGGTAGGCTTTGTCCATTCAGCGGATGACGCGGGAGGGCCCCCAATAAGGTCTTGTCGGGTGGGGGTTGGGGTTTGGCGTCGTTCTTCATGAAGATGTCTCCACAGGTGTCCAGGCCTTTGGGCTTGGAATGTTGGGTCCTGTCAGGAAAGGTTTTCAGGCAGGGCATGAACCTTCCTGTGATTTCTCACAGTCTTAGAATCAATATATCTGATTTGGCCGCATCTGTGGGGAAGAATTCTCCAGATACGGCCAATGCCTCTCTGTTTGCTTTTGGTGCAGTACGTAGACCCAGTAAGAACCCAGGGTAACTGCGACTTCCAATTCTTGTCCATGCAGCACACCATCAGGGCAGCCTTTAGTGAGCAGTGGGTCCTTTCCACAATGCTGTTGGCTGTGGGGTTGTATGCGGTGGTGCCGTGGAGCATCGTTCCCATCAGGCTAGCCAAGGAGGCCCACAGGTTGGACAGGAAGGCAGGACCTCGGTCCATGGTGATGTTGTCTGGTATGCTGAAGCGGCTGATCTAGCTTGAGAGAAGGGCCTCTACACAGGCGCTATTAGTTGCTTCTGTCATCGGAGTTGCCTCGGGCCACCTAGTGGACCGGTCGATAATAGTCAGGAGGTATCTGGCATCCCCCAATTGAGGCAAAGGGGCCACGACGTCGATGTGGATGTGTCTGAACCGTTAGCTGGTTTGCTGGAAATTCCCCCGCCTGATTCCATGTGTTGGCTGATTTTGCTTGCCTGGCAAGCCACACACCTCTTGCCCACTCCTGTATGTCTCTGTTGTTTGCCCTGATGGACGAAACAGTCCTTGAATCACATTGAACACCTGTCTTCTTCGTGAAGCTGGTATCAAAGGGCGAGGGTGGCCCGTGCTGGTGTCGCAGAGGAGTATCGAGCCGGATAGGCCTACAGGAACGCCTTCCCACTTCAGTGTGGTAAACGCTGTGCAGTAGGCTGGCAATTTAGGATTGGCGACCTGTTCCCATGTTGGATCTTCGTAGTCAATCCCCAGGTGGACGGAGTTGATTTCGATTCTTGACAGGGCATTGGCCACAGGGTTCCTCTTGCCCAGGATGTAGTTGATGGTTCAGCTGAACTCGGCAATGTCTGCCAGGTGGTGTTGCTGTCCTGCCGACCATGCGTCTCCCGCCTTCCTGAATTCGCGGACCAGCGGCTGGTGGTCCATCATGATGGTGAAGGGAGTGCCTTCTAGGAGGTACCTGAAGTGGCACACGGCTTGGTAGACCGCCAGCAGTTCCATGTCGAACGTACTGTAGCAGGTCTCCGGTGGCTTGAGTTTTTGGCTGAAGAACGTAAGTGGCGTTGGGAGTGAGTCTCAGGGGTGTGTCGGGATCTTTATATACCAATGTGGCGGTTTCAGTGAGGGATGCCTTCATTAGCTCGAAGGCCTGTTGTTAATGGGCTTCCCACTTCAGCTTCTTTGGCTTCCCCTTCAGGACTTTCGTTAAGGGAGACATGATGTGGGCGATGTTCGGTATGAATCAGCGGTAGTAGTTCACCATGCCGATGAACTCCTGCAGGGACTTGACTGTTGCTGGCGTTGAAAACTCTTTCACAGCAGCCACCTTCAAGGCCATAGGGCTAACACCCGTTGGAGAGATCTCGTGGCCGAGGAAATCTACCCTTTCTGCTCTGAAAGTGCATTTGTCGAAACGTACGACCAATCTATTCTCCTGGAGGCATTTCAGGACCACCCGTATGTGGTTCATGTGTTCTTCTAGGGATTTAAAGAAGACCAGGATGTTGTCCACGGAGGATGCAAAAATGCAGATTCCCCAGGATGTTATCCATCAGGCGTTGGAATATAGCTAGGCGTTCCTGAGGCCAAAAGTGGATTAAGAGAATGTGTACGCCCCGAATGGCATGATGATAGCCATCTTAGGAATGTCATCGGGGTGTACAGGAACTTGGAAGTAGAACTTGAATAAGTTCATCTTCGTGAAAATCTTGGCCCTGTGAAGGGCCCCAGTGAGGTCCTGCAAATTCGGTAGAGGGTAGTGGTCCGGTGTCGTCACAAGGTTCAGGCGGCAATAGTCCCCATAGGGTCCCCAGGTACCATTGGACTTCTTCACCATGTGGAGGGGGGACACCCATGGACTCGACACCTTTCTGCAGAATCCCATCCGTTCCATGTTGGTGAATGCGCGTTTGGCGTCCTGGAGCCTCTTGGGTGGCAGACGGCGGAACTTGACATGCGTAGGAGGTCCCGTAGTGGAGATGTGGTGATAGATTACGTGTTTGACTGGGGTTCTGGCCACCTGACACAGCTTCAGTTTGAAGACATTTGCAGCCAACATCTGGAGGCCCATCAACTTGTCCCAGGCATCCTTGGTTGTTCCGAAATCAGTGTCTCATGCTTCCTTTTCATTTCAACTTCTTTATCAGGCTTAAAAAAATCCTATCTCGTTTTGATATGGTGTTTTTAAAAAATGCTTGGCTGGAGTAAGTTGTTGCATGTGGTGTATTGCGATATTGCATTAAAAACTGACAAAGCTTTAATTTTAAATTCTCCTTCTCTTTCACTTTTCTATGATTTTTTTAAAAAGTTTGCACAGCCCTCTCGGCTTCTCCATTAGTTGATGGTTTGTATGGAGCAGAAAAAATATGACATATCCCATTAGCCTTGGTAAAAATGCTAAACTCTGATGAAGTAAAGGCAGTTCCGTTATCCGAAACTATTATATCAGGAATGTCATAGGAAGCAAACTTTTCTCTTAAAATACCAATTGTGTTTAAACTACTCATTGAACTAATGACCTCTACCTCCTTCCACTTTGAATGAGCATCAATGATAACAAGATAAAAATTTCCCAAAAAGGGACCTGCAAAATCCAGATGAATTCTTTGCCAGGGACCACAAGGCCATTCTCATGGTTGAAGAGGAGTGGGACTAGGTTTATTTCTAACACTTTGACAAGCTGTGCAACCCACCACCAAGATCTCAATGTCTGTCTATTCCAGGCCACCATACATGCAATCAAGCCAAGGATTTTGTTTTAATCCAAGGGTACCACTACTCTTCGACCCTACAGTACACAACCATCTTCAACAGTTAATTCCAATTATTTACTCTTGAAAACCTTCAACTCTTCCTCAACGAAGTGAGGCCAACCAGACATAACGTATTCATAAACCTTGGATAAAATAGGGTCGATTCTCATTGCAGAGTGTATGTTTTGAGAGTTGACATGGATTTTATTTAGTTGCTCAATATTGAATATTGAATACTCATCCCTTACATCCAACCTCTCTGAGTTATTGCAAAATCTAGACAAGGCGTCTGCATTTGCATTTCTGGGATACCCGAAACTCCAATTCATAAGTGTATGCTGATAAAATAATGGCATAACGTTGCAATCTAGCAGCTGTTAGCATTGGGAGCCCAACCTTAGGACTGAGTATCACCAACAAAGGCTTATGATCAGTAACCAAGGTAAAATTACTACCATACAAAAGCTGGTGAAAATATTTGACACCATAAATAAGAGAAAGGTCCTCATCTATTTGAGAATAATTCCTCTCAAAAGTACTAAGAGATCATACTGCATAAGCTATGGGATGCGCCTCCCCATTAGGAAATACATGTGGTAACACGGCCCCTATACCTACAGATGAAACATCACATTCTAATTTCACAGGGTTTTTTACATCATAATGGGCCAACACGGGGCATCACTAAAATTGCCTTAGGATTTTTAAAAGAATTATCACTCTTGCTATCCACAACCACGTCTCATTAGCTCTAAGAAGCTTATTCAAGGGACTTACTATAGTTGAAAGGTTGTTTATAAACCGACCATAATAATTTACTAATCCTAAAAAAGACTTGAGCTCTGTTACATTTTTAGGTTGCTCTAAATTTAAAATTTTAGTAACCTTATCAGGACAAGTTTTTAATCTATCCCTGCTTTATTTATCCGGAATAACTAACACTCTCCTTCAAAAACGAACTCTTATCTTTGCTCAATCTTAGGCCCCTTCTCTTCAATCTCTCTGGTACCATTTTGAGCCTCTCAAAATGTTCAGCTGGAGTGCGACCATAAATCAGAATAGATTCTCGAGCATTCCATTGAGGAGTAAGAGATGTGTATTTCTGGTGATAGAAGTTCATTCTCGACGTGGTCCCGTTGCTGAATAACCGCTGGTTTCATGCAACATAACAACACCATACAAACAAAATATCATCCAAATACACCCCTACATCTAGAATACTATTCAGTAATTTTTCCCTTTCCATCTGAAAAATAGCAACAGCTGATGCTACTCCATATGGCAGATGTTTGAAATGGAACTATCCTAAATGTGTATTTATTGTTAATAGATATCTGCTACTTTCATCTACTTCCCATTGCTTGTAAGCTCTTGAAAGATCCAATTTTGAAAAAAATAGTCCCTCCATTTAAACTAGCAAAAATATCAGATAGTTTTGGTAATGGATAAGAGTCAACCTCTATATGGCTATTAATTGTAACTTTAAAATCGGCACATAACCTTATATCATAATTTGGCTTTGGTACACCCTATTTATGCAAGCAACTTGTAGGACCCCTGTATCCAAATCAACTGTATCCTTAAGATTGAATTCTGCTGCCATCGACTGAACAACATCCTCAACACAGTTATCCAAAACAGCATTTACCTACCTGTCTTGGCGCCCATTTCCATCTGAAGAACTGCTACAGGTTGAACTTGTGTGTCCTACGCGACCACATGAAAAGCACTTCAATGTCGCAACTTACAGTCATTAGGCTTGTGAGAACTTCTGTTGCATTGCCAACTCTTAGTTTTTACTTTACATATTCCTCGAGTGGAGTTCAGCCATCTCCATACTGCATGCAATACCAACTGCTCTCTTAAAATTTAACTAATTTTCTCTGAAGAAATCCCAACAACAAACTGGTCACAAAGAGCTTCTTCCAGGTAGCTGCCAAATATACAATTTATGGTTCCTTTTCTTCAGTTCAGCAACATAAGCAGCTATATTTTCTCCCTCCTGATAGCGCCGGTGAAATTTGAACCTCTCAGCAGACATGTTTTTCTTGGGTTCAAAATGTTAGTAAAAATTTCTTTCAATTGATGATAGCTCTTGGCAGTAGGCACCTCTGGAGAAAGCAGGTTATGGATGAGGTTATAAGACGACTTCTCTACCAAAGTCAGTAATGCAACTCGACACTCACTCTCTGCTGTAATCTTGTTCAAGTGCAGGAAGCAGTCAAAACGCTCACACCATGCATTGAAGTCTTCTCCCTATTCAGAAGGTTCAGTGTTGCCAATAATAGTAGCCATCCTCATCGCCAGTGATATGTTGGTGAGAAGAGAAACAAACCATCTCATGGTATCTTTATTAAGTCCCAAAGGCAGGTACACATAGTACGGAGGCAGGTACTGAAGTTACTCCGCAAAGCCAAGTGACTTCAGCCAGGTTAAGAACAAACAACAAGCAAACAGCCGTTAAGAAAACAACAAACGGGAAAATCACTTTCACAACGAATCAAAAAGCACCAATATTCAGTGAGGACTGGTCAGATATCGAATGCATTATTCATATATTTGAGAGGTTTAGATCATTCTATTAACTGGAGTCAGGCAAGATCCTTAATGCCTTGTAGCAACAAAGTTAAAAGGAATATCCATGAATCTTGTTTCATCAAATCAAATAATGGAAGTATTGTAAATTTGAGTCTTGGATTGTTTAAACTCGATGCCTTCATAATTAAAAAAGGTGTAGATAAATAAAAGCAACAAAATTAATATATTCAGTTGTATAAATGTTTTTGAACTTTGTATGGCTAAGCTTCTGTTTCTCTTATGGTTAAGCCTGTTTTAGTTTGTGACAGTGTAATCTCCGATTATACTGGATTATCTCTTTGATTTTTACCTTTTTGACAATTAACCATCTGGTATTCTTGAACTTTTCGTTTACCTTGCAACTTTCTTTTCAACTGTATCTTCTCATTTGTGCCTCGACAATGTCTTATTAAAGGACGAAAGCGCTCGGCTACGAATTTCTGCCTATTATTTTTCCTGTGGTATTCGCTTATATATATGAGGTTGTAGTCTACAGGGGAAAAGAAAAGCTGAAATTTCTTTTAGCTCAACAGTTTCGCCCTCCACTGGCCCTTATCGAGAGCTTTATATATATATATATATATATATATATATATATATATATATATATATATATATATATATATATATATATATATATATATATATATATATATATATATATATATATATATATATATATACACATGTGTGTATGTGTGTGTATGTTTGGGGGGAGGGGAGGGTGTTTGTGATTGTTTGATTGCGTGTGTGTATTTTCTATACAATTAAGTTACCTAAACTTCTGAGGCACTAACATACATAATGTTATATGATAATACTGGATGAAAGCAAACTGAAATGAAATTGTACCTTGTATTTATAGGTCAACTTCAACTTTTAATCGCTTTGCCAAGAAATCTTTACTTACAAACATACATGAATAGAATTTTCTTATCATATAATCTCCCTGAAGCAATGCTTGTTACAAACTAATCAAAAGAATATTAATGTATCTCAGTAGTCTAAAAAAGTTCACTTAAACGCTCCTGTTGTTGACATCGATCCTACCTCGCTGTCCAGATTACAAATGTGATTAATATACTTTTTAGAAAGACTTTGTACTCATTAAATGCTTTTAAAAGATGTTTTACTTCTTACGTTTTGTATTACATTAATATGCGTTGCTGTTGGGTTACAAAGAATATATATATATATATACATACATATATATATATATATATATATATATATATATATATATATATATATATATATATATATATATATTATTACAGTGGATGAAACCTATTCACATGGAACAGGCACACCAGTTACCATTAACTTGAAATTCAAGCTCCCAAAGAAT